>NC_048308.1:49311190-49408438 GCF_013100865.1 Trachemys scripta elegans
GCCCGGCACCCGAGCCGACCGCATGTCCGATTTTCCCGGACATGTCCGGCTTTTTGGGATTTCCCCCCGGACGGGGATTTGGAGCCCAAAAAGCCGGACATGTCCGGGAAAATCCGGACGTATGGTAACCCTAAATAAGAGGTAACATTTGGCACTAATTTCTGAGATGTCCACAAGAACTGAGTCAACAATTCATAAATCTCCATTTAAAAAAATGCTGTTTTGCAGTGAGAATTTCAGACTAAGGAGAATCATTAAGAAGTATAAGCCATAGAGGAGTAGTGTTGTCCCTTCCTCCAATACCAGTGCCCTGTTCTGACACCAACACTGCCAGTCTACCAAGCAATATCAGATGTCCAGGGCCTTGCAAGTTGGCATCTTAGTGGTGGTGGGGGGAAATCTGTGACAAGGAGACTAACTATTTGCTAAGTGTAGTTAGTTTTATTCATGCACATACACCCCTCTGGTAGCAGAAGTGGTTAAATGGTATTCAGGAACCTTAGCCCAACACCAAATGACAGGCTCAGAGAGAGCAATTCTGCCTCAAGAACTGATTCTAATCTGAGACCCAGGCAGAGAGCAAACTCTGATTGCTCGCTCAGTTGTCTCTCCAACCACCACTGCCTCTACACACAGCTTTCTTCATTGTTAGTCCTGCTGGGGCCAGAGTACTTGGTTGAGATGTGAGCAACTGTCTCTATGTGTAATAATGACTGAGATGTAAAATCAGATTCTGATCTCTTATGCTGGTGTAAAACAGAGATTAGAGTCTGGTGCTTGGTTTTAAGAAGTGACTCAGTGAGATCTCAAACACCAGTTACCATCTTTAACTTTCCAGGTTCCTTTTTATATTCCTGTTGTTATGGCAGTTGTCACCAAGTGGTGCTGTTGCATATACCTAGTCTTCCAAGTGCTTTTTCTTTGCATGTGGGAAAATGTTCTGTCTTGTGAAGACATGCTGTGTTGTTAGTTCACAATGTATTGTGCATACTTGAACCAAAGATTTCCTTTATTTCCTAGCCTTGTAACTTTTTTAAACATATGGGATGAAAGCTTTGAACCCCAGATCTCTCTTTTACAACATTAATAGCCATCAACACTTTATTTAGGAAATTCTGTTAAGGTAATCCTGTGAAGGGTCTCTGGCAGATGATACTACTGGGCACAAGGGAGAATTCCCACAAGTCTCTTCTCTGCCATGGCTAAATTGTTCTTTTTTTAAAAAGCTTTTAATGGTCTGGATGGTGTAGCAGCAAGCCAGAGTCTGTCCCACTACTCCAGCAATGGAAAGCTATGGAACAATCACAGGTTTGTAAATCAGAAGAACAGAGTGACTTCAATCACTTATGTCTAAATTTTTTTAAAAGTTCAGTAATTTTAGGTGTCTAGAATGCTGGGTGTCTTATTTTGAAACAACGTGGGCCTGCTTTTCAGAATAGCAGAGCATCCACAACTACAACTGAAGTCAGTGGGGAGCAGCTGCTTCTCAGAACCTCTGGAAATCAGGCCCTAGGTGACTGGAGATAAATTCCCAAAAGCATGGACATTTTTGCAAAGTTGTACCTTAAGTTTTCCCCACCTGTAAAATATGTAATAATATCCACCTTTTGTAAAGAGCCTTGAGATCTAAGAATGAAAAGTGCTATATATGTGGAAAGTATTATTGTATAGGGAGGAAAGTCTCTCACAACCTCAGAACATATATAATTCTCAAAAGGAGAGCAGGCAAACTAGTAAATCTCACAAAAGTCCTGCAAGAATCAAATCAAGGAGTGTCCTACAGCCTCAGCATATAAACAAGCAGACAAATCTCTGAGGACTCCAGTAATGAGAACAGAAAAGTCTCCCACAGCCCCACACAAGGAACAAACAAACAAACAAATCTCTCCAGACTCTGATGAGATGTGAACAAGGGATTTTCCCCCATCTCCAGCAGGAAAAAATCCAGTTGCATCTGGAAGAGAAAAGAGGTCTTTTACAGAGCCAACAAGTTATCACAGAAACGTCTCTGCATTGTTAAGCAGTTCAGTTCAGCTGAACGTCAGCCCATGTTTTTCCTGTTTGCTGTGCTAAATTGTTTATGATTTGAAAAGCTAGATAACGTACTCAAAGGCATAATCACAGTTATTTTCTAAATCCCAAAGTTTTGGAAGTTCTCAGGGTACTGGAGAACTTCTGATCTCCTCTTAGCCATAAACAGGTGCCCATACATGGCTGAGATTGAGGCCAATGAATGAGTTATATATTGTCTGAATAAGGAAAAGGTGCATTCAGTAGTACAAGAGCCATGTTTTTCTATCTCACATTCTTTCTTCTTGAGGAGTAGTAAAACACACACAAGCATGAATTATCTGATGCGTTGACAGCACTCTCCACTAGCCACCTCCTTTCTCCCTTCTTTTTCACAGTAGACCTTTGTCCTTGTTTTGTACAGAATATGTAGATTATCTTGCACATCAATTCCAGCCTAAATTGCACTCCAGCAGAGAGATGTTTGCTGTTTACTACTCCTATCTGGTTTTGGATTGGAGGATCAATTCCTAAAACAAAAGCTAATTGGAGGGTTTATTTCCCTTTGCTTCGAACAGGTCAACTCTACAAGTTTCTACCAACAAATTACACAGATACACAGACTGCGTACAACTTCTTCCCTTTGTTGTCTTGTAATAATGTTCAATAACCTATTATCTTATTGATAGTCAGACAAGGATAATTGTATTGCACTGTGTAATGTGGTTTTAAAGCAAAACATTTTAAATATTTACAAAGTTCTTTAGTGCTAAAAGATATTTCTCTGGTGCTTATGTCCTTATTGTCTGTAATTCATGTTTTATCTCTCACATACTGTGCACCAACTTTTCAGTAAAGCTAATTATCAAAAGAAAGGTTGGGCAGTCAAGCTGGGGTTCCTGGAAAGTCCTAGAATTCTGCTGCCCTTGCAATGAGAAAACAATTATGTTGTATTAAGAAGGCACAAGAGATTGTGTGATATCATAAAGGATTGTTGCTTTACAGGTACACTTGATATAGCACAACAGGATGTCTGCATTTATATGGTATGAGCTCCAAATTCCACATTACAAAGACACTACAGAAGTTACTGCATTTTAATTTTATTAATGTTGGCATGTCAGTGCAGAAAACTCTAGAGGCCTTTGTAAGAAGAGCAAAAGCAAGCAGTGCGAGGCTAAACTGGATGACTAAACTGGCATCCCCGAGAAATCAGACAGGATAGGGCTTACTACTGAAACCTAATAAAAATGTGCTAGTCGAGACTTCTTTTGCACCTCTCTTCAAATAAAAACATTCCACATTACTTTGTTTTTCTGCATCAGTCTGACCCTGTTCCCAATTAAGTCAATGGCAAAACTTGCATTGACTCTAGTGGTGCTGGATTTGGGCCTTTTAGATCACAAACATGTTTTGCATTGTGTCATTGAGAACATTTTTTAAAAAAACCAGGGGGATGATAGAGAACTTGGGAGGAGCAAGGTAAAAGGGTAACTTTTCTAGCAGTAAATGTGTATTTTGGGTCCACTTTTCAATTTTTAGGCACATAGAAGTGCTGTTCTTAGTTCCCATGTGACTTTTGATTCCCTAGCTTTGACTCCCACATTTCACATCTTCAGTTTTTAAAATGAACTCCCATGTCTGTCCAGTGTATTGTCTCCTGACTTGACTATGGGAGGCTCTTCTGTCCTGATCTTCCTCCCTCTCTCCCCTCAAGTCCATTCGGAACACTTCTGCTAAGATTATCTTACTGCCTGTCATTCTTAGTCTTATCACGCAATTTGAAGTTCCTCCCTTCGCATCCCTTTCTCCATTGGTTCAAAATACGAGCTTGTGATTCTTGCCTTGGAAGCCCGCCGCATCTTACCCTCCTTACTTATTTGCTCTTGTATCTTATCATTTTGCCTCCTGCTCTCCATCAACAATACCAGCCTCCACCACTCTTTCTGTCTGCTTCTCCAATAGTATTTTCAATCTTTGTTTCATCATAAAGATGACTGGGGAAGAATGTTCTCTAACTAATCTGTATATCAGATACTCTGTACTCTTGTTTCCTCAAGACCTACTTCTGTTGTGATGCCTTTAGAGGAAATTACCAACAGGTAATGATTAGGTATGGGGCCATTATAGAACACTGACATTTATCTTATTTATTTGCCCTCTGTAAACGGGCGGCTCCAGGCACCAGCCCAGCAAGCAGGTGCTTGGGGCGGCCAAGGGGAAGGGGCGGCATGTCGGGCTGTTTGGTGGCAATTTGGCAGCGGGTCCCTCTCGGAGGGAAGCACCTGCTGCCGAATTCCTGCCAAAGAAGAAAGCGGCGCGGTGGAGCTGCCGCTGGAGTGCTGCCGATCGCGATTGCGATCGCTTCTTTTTTTCCCCACCGCTTGGGGCGGCAAAAACCCTGGAGCCAGTCCTGTCTGTAAACACACATTCTTGTTACTTTTCTCATTCCTCATGTCCTCTGGTTTTTGTTTGTTACACCCACTTGTTGCACCTTCTCTAAATGAGGTGTTTGGGGTGTCTTTTATATGGTGGGAGCTTCCAGGTGTCACTGTAATATAAATTATTATAATGAGGTATGGTTGAAGGAGGGAGTGAAAAGAAATTCTCTAGTCTTATGATACTCAGTTTATGACTTTCAAGCCACATGGATGTGCCCTCTCTCCTGCACTGCGGCAGCCCCCGAGCTGGGGCTGGGATGGAGAGCTGTCTCTCCCTGGCAGCCGCAGCCCTGGAGTTGGGGAAAGTTGCCTCTTTCTCTGGCCACCGCAGCCCTGCACGTCCCAAATTCCCCCCACCCTTTCTTCTCACCCCACTACACCCTCCCATCTAACCCCTATTCTCTCCAAGGCCACCACCTCACCTTACATGTGCGTCTTCTCCAGGGTCCAGGCACCTAATTAGTGGAGCCGCGCCCGTGCGGCTCCATTAATTATGTGGGTGGCCCTTCATTCTCTTGTGTGCGGCCGCCCAGGCACACACCTTAGAGGGAACTATCCGCGGATCACCAGAATGGAGCTTGCGGACCACCGTTGTCCACGGACCACAGTTTGAGAACCTCTGATGTAGTTGAATCAATTGGTGTATTGTGACCAAACAGATGAGGCAAATGTAACATGATTATTTTGTTTGTTTCTCTCCATCAGATGCAGGAGGGGCTCTGCAGCATTTAAAGGCGGAGTGGCTACCCTTAACAGTTATAAACTTTATAGTCTTACGTTCATTATTAAACTGAGAACTTGTCGTTATCTTTAGAAATAATAGATCTTGGGTGGTAATTATGAATAGTTTGCTACTTCTCTGACTCATTTCTTTGAGCTGGCAGAGCTGAAATAAAGGATATAAAATATTCTAATTGCTCTTTAAAATGCAGGAGTGCTCTAGGCCCAGGCAGATTTGCTGTATAAATGAATAAAATTCTAGGGCCAAATTAATGTTCAGAGACTTAGGGAAATTCTTGGGTGAGGAAGGTAGAATTTGCCACACCATGTGAGAAGTGATGGGTGGAAGCAGTATGTATGCCTGCAGGACCAAGATCAGGCATGATGCTTCCTGCCATGTTGAGGTGAGTGTGTTCACTAGCAGCCCTTGCACTTTTACATAATTGTGTAGCAAGCAGTCTGCTGTACCCTCAGCAATGGCCTCATGGTGCAGCTTAGGTGTAGGGTGAAGTAGAGCAATAGCCATTCTCCCCCCAACATCCATTGCACTGCCAGAAATGCTAATAGCCTCACCACATCCTTGCACTCTCACAGCTGCAGGATTCTGGCTGCCTCCTGCACAGGAGCGATAGAGAAGGAAGAACCTCCCTTTTCTTTACCACACCAATTCACTTTTGCTGAGGCAGTTGTAGTGTGGCAGTAAGTGCTTTTTCATTGTCATTGTCTAGATCCGTAGATGACAATTTCCTAACTCAGAAGGTGTTGCATCCAACACAGGGAAATTCTGTATTAGACTTTGTCTTGACAAATAAAGAAGAACTGATCGCAGAACTAAAAATTTGTGGTAGCTTAGGTACATTTGATCACGACTTGATCACATTTGTTATATGGAAACAGAATAAAGTCCAAACCATTATTATATATACAAAAATAAAATTGTGAGTGTGTATTTATACACACACATGCGCGCTCACACACACACACTTGGTTATGAGCCAATGTCAATTGGGAGAAAGAATTTAAACAGAAAAATGTGAATAGCAAATGGGAATTGTTTAAGAACACTTTACCATAAACACATGGAAGAAAGGGGCAGTTGATAATAACAAAAATCATAATGGCGTTAGTCCATAACTAGATGGAAATGGTAAAATTGTTAGTGATAGTGCAGAAAAGGCAAAAGTGTTTCCTAAATATTTCTGTTCTGTGTTTGAGGGAAAAAATATGATGTAGTCACATCCTATGATGGTGATGATGAAACACTTTCTATTCCAATAACTCAGGAGGATGTTAAACTAAAGCTTCTAAAGTCAGATACTTTTAAATTAGCAGGTATGCCTAACTTGCATTCAAGAGTTTTAAAAGAGCTGGCCTAGGAGCTTGCTGTACCATTAGTGTTGATTTTCAATAAGTCTTGGAACATTGCAGAACTTCCAGAGGACTGGAAGAAAGCTAATGTGTTGTGTCAGTATTAAAAAGAGTAAATGGGACAACCCAGATAATTACAGACCTGTCAGTATGACATTGATCCCAGGCAAAATAATGAAGCAGCTGATAAGAAACTTGAGTAATAAAGAATTAAAATAGGGTAATGTAATTAATGCCAATCAACAAGGGTTTGTGGAAAAATAGATCCTGCAAAAGTAACAATATTGGGTTTTGATGAGATAATGTTTGATGTAATATACTTAGATTTCAGTAAGGCATTTGACTTGATACCGCAATTAAATTGTTTATAAAACTAGAACAATACAAAATTAACATGGCACATATTACATAGATTGAAAACTGGCTACCTGACAGGTCTCAAAATGTACTTGTAAATAGGGAATCATCAATGAGCAGGTACGTTTCTAGTGGCATCCAGCAGGGTTTGGTTCTTGGCCCTACGTTATTTAACATTTTTATCAATGACCTGCAGGAAAACCTAAAATCATTATGATAAAGTTTGCAGATGACCTAAAAACTGTGGGAGTTGTAAATACTGAAGGGGACAGGTTATTGATAGTGATCTGGATCACCTGGCAAGCTGGGCACAAGCAAACAATTTGTTATAAAAAATTGATAATGGGCTCTTAAATCTAGCAGACAAAGGTATAACAAGATCTGACTAGAAGCTGAAACTAAACAAAATCAGACTGGAAATAAGATGTAAATTTTTAACAGAGAGTGTAGTTGACCATTGAATCAATTTACCAAAGATTATGGTGGAGTCTCTATCATTGGCAATTTTTAAATCAAGATTGGATGTTTTTCTAAAAAATATGTTCTAGTTTAAACAGGTATCAGGGAAATTCTGTGGCCTGTATTATGCAGGAGGCCAGATTAGATGATCACAGTGGTGCCTTCGGGCCTTATAATCTATGATCTAAAGTCCACTGAAGTCAAACTTTAGATAAGAGCTGTATTGTCTTGGCCTTTATATTTACCAGAGCTGTTGAATGATTGACTGCTGCTGAAATATGAGTACTTCAGTTTTCATTTAAGTACATTTTTAATGTAAGATAAAATTATATACCTCTTACAGGCTAATTTTTTTTAATTATACTTGATTGGATTGGGTAGGCCAATAGCTCTCCTTGTCAGTTAATATACACTGTACATAAACTATGTAAGCAGGGACCATCTTAATACAGTGTTCTGGCATCTAGGCATTACCCCAGTACAAATAATAAAAATTATTAGCATGCAGTTAAAAAAATAGTGGTACTTGAGTAAATTTACCTGGTAACAGAGAATAATACTTACATTAAAGTGTTATAATGGGGTTACAGCCTTTTCCCCTACCCTCCTAGACACATAACGTGGAATGTTCTGGTCTGTTGTGTAACTCAGAAATGCAAGTTAGATTGACCACATGTTGAAAGAGCTTTTAGTTTGATTTAAGACCTGATCTGTACTAAAGTCGGTTTATAAGAAAGAAAACTTCATCACACCACAATCAAAACCACATATTTTTATATTACAGCTCTAAATCGCTGACTCTTTAAGTTGGTATAAAATATACCAAGAAGCATATTGCAGGACTGGAATTTAATCAGGGCTTAAATAGAGTGTGCTAAATTGAGAGAGCAGCACAGTTAAATCTTAAGAATTTTCTTGTAAAATATGATAGTGCCTCCTTCAGTTTGCCTGTTAATATTTTAAATTGTTTGCTGTTTTTCAAAGACAGGGATTTTTAATACCTCTTAATTTTAGTATATTTTTAATTCTGTATTTGGTTCAGGTATAAAAAGCCTTCCTTGTGGCATCCTGTTAAATATGAGAGATAATTATCATGACCTGATGTTAATATATAAATATCCTCATAATTAAATAATATAGCAAATTTGCCTCTTTATAAATTGTGACTTATTATCTGGATTTTATACTGTTGATTTCATATGTATTACTGTTAATTCAGTGGCAAATATAATCAGCACTTTCTGAAGCAGGCTTTCCATTAGAACTTTAATGATATGCAGTGCTGCATTTTTCCTTTTGTTTATAGTTAATTAATAAGATTTTTTTTCTTATATAGGTGAATTTGACTATTAACTTGTATATTTTATTGCTGACTTTCAGATGGTGGGTTTTTGCTTCAAGAAAAAAATCTGTGGGATTGCTTTTCATTTTAGGTATATTATAGGCAGATGCTACGGAAAGATGTAGAAAAGTTTGCTACAGAATTAGAAGAGGCTATGATTAGACATATGGCGAGAGCTTAGTGGGTCTGCACTAGAGCAGATGTACTGTAGATGAAATTTTAACTTCAGTTTATTGGTGTCTACTAATACCAGAGAAAGAGATATGGATGAAACTAGAAAAATCAAAACGTAAAGGAAGATTAATTCAGTAAATCCTCATGGCTCGCCAGAAATGGAAAAAATGTGTAATCTAGGTGTCAAGTAGCTTGAGCATAGCTCCAGTTGAAGGACGTGATCAGCTTGCACAGCTGTGAAATCTAGCAGTCAGCTTGCTGTGGAGGGGAATGCTAATGTAGCAGTATGTCCTTCTCTTCATGCACGTATGATTCTAATTAATGTTAATAAGAATTATGTGCATGCACCTATATGGAAGAATAGTCTCTTTCAGCACAAGTGAGGGTTTTTTTTTTCTTTACACTCAACCAGTCCTACACTTTTCATGTTAGCTTTACAGTCTTTTTATTTTCCACTTGCAGGTACAACTGTAGCTGCACTGAAGCTGTTTAAAAATCTTCCTGTAAGAAAACAGTTTTACTCAACAGTTAAAAAATGTAAGGAGGAATTAAAAAAAATCCAAGATCTTTTGATGGCATATGGCATCATAAAGCCAGAACTACGGATAATCTTTACACATAACAAGGTAAAAGTGACTTCTCTTGTGCCAACTATCTCAAATTCAAAATGAAAGAAAATAAAGACTATGATTTTGTTCAGTTCATCAAGACTTTCATTACTGTGACTGCATTTTGTCATCAGATGTTTGATTTTTAGGAATTTGCTATAATTGCATGTTGGTTCAGACCCCCCCCCACTTCATTTTATGCCCAGACTTGATGGCACAAATTCAAAAGCTACTTGGACCTTAATATTATATGAATAAGTTCTTATTAATCATGAGAAGTCTAACAGAAATATTAACTACAAATCTGCAGAAATGGTACTTTGGACCTGATTCTTCTCTCAGTTATACTAGTTTAACTCTATTAAACTAACTTTATTGGAACTGCTACTGATTTACACTGGCGTAAGTGAGAGGAAAATTAGGCCCATAAACTTCCATGCTACCACAGAAAGTAAAGAGTGACACCTAATGGCCAAAAAGATTCCACCAAAGCGATTTTTTTTTCCATTTAAAAAAAAAAAATTCTCTCTATGGTGGTGGAATAATTTCTTATGTTGCAATCTGAGAGTTAAAGCATTATTTCAATTCACTGCACCATTTATTTCAATTTTTTATTTCTATCAATTAGAATATTTAAAAAAATCTTTCATGTTCACGCTGTCACTGGAAATGACAAGTGATCTTACGTATTTGACAATAAAATACTGAATAAATAATAACTAAAAGTTAAGGTACTCCATAAATGCAATTTAGTGTAAATCTTTCATTGCGATCAATGATAGTTCTGCTGTGGATTGCAGAATCTCAAACTTATACCCAGGTAGAGTTGCCGACTTTCTATTTGCAGAAAACCAAAACTTGCCTTGCCCCGCCCCTTCCCTGAGGCTACGCCCTATGTCCAGCCCCTTCTATGAGGCCACGTGCCATCTCACTCCATCCCCCACCCTCCATTGCCTGCACTCCCCCACCCTCATTCACTCGCTCATTTTCACCAGGCTGGAGCAGGGGTTGGGGTGTAGGAAGGGATGAAGACTTCCGCTGGGGGTGCAGGCTCTTGGGTGGGACCGGGGATGAGGCGTTTGGGTTACAGGAGGGGTTGGGGAGTGGGGCCGAGACATTTGGCGTATGGGAGGCGGCTCCGGGCTGGGGCAAGGGATTGGGGTATGGGAGGGAGTATGGGCTCTGGGCTGGGAGTGCTGGCTCTGCAGTGGGGCCAGAAATTAGGGGTTCAGGATACGGGAGCGGCCTCCGGGCTGGGGTTCCTGGCCATTGGGCGCTGTAGAGCTGGTGCTCGGGGCGGGGGCAGTGCGTGGAGTCCCCGTGGCCGCCCCTGCACCTAGGAGCCAGAGGGAGATGCCATCTGCTTCAAGAAGCCACGTGGAGCTGATCAGGCAGCCTGCCTGCCTCGCTGCAGGCGGCCAAACGGATTTTTAACGGCCCGGTCAGCAGTGTTGACCGAAACCACTAGGGTCCCTTTTCAATGGGGCATTCCAGTTGAAAACCTGGCAACCCTATACCTGGGTCCACAGACCTTAAAGGAAAATTGTATTCAGCCGTCTCTAAAAAAACAACTTTGATGACATTGATTTAGAGCAACAATAACTATGCCTAGTTGAAACAATTAAACTGTCCAATTTCTTGGCACTCTAATAGTTGTGAAAAAGAATGAAAATAAGCTGCAAACACTTACTGAACTCAAGGCTGTAGAATTATGTGCTGAATGACCTCAGGTATTCAGAGTAAAGAGACATAGCACATTTGTCATTTTAAAACATACCTTGTTTACTGTAAGTTCTTGACCCTCCATTCTTGCTATGGATCACAATCAGCTTCTTAGTGGGACCTACTCCCCACATGCTCTCTGCTTCAGATTAAAAACTACTTTGATATGACAAATAATAAAAGTGTTGCTGAAGTTTTAAAGACAGAACATTGAGAGTGATAGCACACATGGAGTATCTTTCTAGGATAGGGCTTCACAGGGGTGCTTTTATCCTCTGTGTCTATTTTAATCCCATTCTGATTTAGTTGCTGATTATTACGTGTCTTGATTCTTTTGCTGCCTTCTCTTGCTTTTCTCCTCAAATTATGCCATGTTTTTCTCCATTGTGTTTTAATACAAAGTCTGTTATCCTCACAGATACCTTGATCAAGAATCTCTTTCTTGTACTCCTCTGTAATTCTGGATACTGAAGCAGAAAATGTCTCTGGACTTTAGTCCTCCTCCTTCCCCTCCACCCCCAACACGTTAATTGTACTGTTGTCTCTTCTGTTTTTCCTCTCTGCTTCCCTCTGCTAGTGAAATTGCAGCCATCATAGAAAACTGCCCAACACAGAAACATGTCATGAGGGCACAATAATTTTTTTTCATTTAATTTTATTCTTTTTAAACAATATTGTGCCTTTATAAAACGTTCTTATTTTTCTCTCTCACTTCTCACATCACTAAAATACCTTCATTTTAAACCTTATTTTAAAGAGATATCAAATAAACACCTTTTTAAACAAACTGCAGTATTGTTTAACCAAAAGAAGACTTCTGTCCCTGGGCTGGCTCTTTGGCTGTTGTGATATCTCCAGCACAAAGTTGTCTTTTTGAGTGGGGAGCTGACTATTCCGACCATGTCTTGGCATCTCTCACTTTAAAAAACAAAATAATAATTTTAAATACCAGCAGTGCTGAATGCTTTTCCGATCTGGTGACTTATGTGAGATGCGTGGTTCTTGTGATAATTCCAAAATTGTTTGGTTTCTTTAACAATACTTGAAATGTTGTTCTGCTCTGAAAACTGACTGTAAAAATGGAATGGTGGGTTCCATGTTGTTGCTTATTGTTTTCTACATCAGATGTGCTCAGTTGACAAGTGGAAAGATAGTCTTTTTCTTGCTGCCAACCCTGCAAAAGCACCCTGTGTTCTAAGAGTCCAGTTCAGTTCTTTCCATTTGGTGCATCATACCAGTAATGGAGGTTCTGCAGGCCTCATTTAAACCTCTGTTTGTTATGTCTTCAAGAGCACTTCTGCATTCGCACTAGCCTGCAGTGGGTTTTTATAGATGTAAATGATTTGAACTTTCTAACCAGTTTTTGCTGATGGACAAGAAAGAACAGAATCCAGTCTTAGCTTTGATGACTCTGTAAAGCTCATGGGATTAGAATGCTGTAATGTCAGTAGGTGCCTCCTATGCTGGCGCATTCCTTCTCCGGTGGTCCGAGAAAGTTCTTGGGCTGCTAGGTATCTCTCTACGAGGGCAACTAGCTCATCATAGGAGGAGGGATCATTTTGACTGACCCATCCTCGTATGTCCGGTGGTAGCCCTCTCATGTACCTGTCCAAAACTATGATTACCACAGTTTTCTCCGGGCCATGGGTCTCGGGGTGCAGCCACTTTTGAGTTAGGTGGATCAGGGACCTCGGTGCTTTGCTGTCCCGGTATTTCTACTCGTGGACTCGCTGGGCCTTTATAGCTGTCATCATGCCAAACCTCACCAGGATCTCCACCTTCAGCTGGGGGTAATTTAGCTGCTTCTGTGTTCATGTCATGGGCCTCCACACACAGAAGAGGAACCAAGATGCTGTCCCACTGGTCTTGGGGCCAAGCCCCCCGCAGAACCGTTCTCTTGAACGTGAGGAGATACACCTCTACATCGTCATCTGTCGTCATCTTCTGTAAGTAGCTGCTGGCCCGCAGGGGCCGGGTTCCATGGGGGTCGTGCATCAGGGTGATCAGGGCCTTTAGCTGGTTCACAACCTCATGCAGGGTGGCTCGATCCTGGGCCACCTGGCTCATCAGTAATTGATTTGTCTCCTGCTGTATTCACACTGACTCCTGCTGGGTAGCCATCTGAACCCTGGCAGCCTCTTTTTGGGCCGCGGTGGCCTGCACCAGTGCCTTCACTACATCCTCCATTTCTTTTTCTTCTCGTTGGGGGTGATTTACCCTGCCCTGAGATGGTTCGCCACAAAGTCTCACTCAGAGCATCCCACCCCTGACACCATGTGTGGCAAGGCACCTTCTCGGTCTCACCAGCCTCAGCTGTTTTTAGCCTTGGCGAGGTGGGCCTGGGGTAAAACAGTCCCTCTTGGCTGCACAGGGGCAGTCCACTCCTTCTCTCTCTTTTTTGATTGTTTTTTTCCCTTATGGCAGGGAATGCAGCCTTCCCTCCTGGTGAGGCTTGCTGTCTTGCTGCTCCTCACCTACTGGCAGCTTGACTCCCCCCGCACCCCTACCCCCCCAACAGGGAAGAGTTTAAAAAGGTCTCAGGATGCCCTTAGTTGGAATCAGCTGATCCTAATTGACCTCAGGTAACACTCTCTCAGCTGATCCTAATTGATCTCTGGTAACCCCTTCTCAGCTGAACCTGATTGACCTGTAGTCACCCCTCCTCAATTCATAGGGAGGAGGGCCTTTTACCCTTCTGGGACTGTTTTCTACCCCACTCTTGCAGCTGTCTGTCCTGAGTTTATCACAACGGGCAGAGGATAGTAGCAAAGTGAGAGGCAGATAGTGCAGTTTGCTGAGAAACGCTAGGATCCTGTCAGTAAAGAATCGGGAATACTCAACATTGGCGTTTTCATGGGTTCCTACATCTCTACCTTATATACTATATAATTTGAATAATAATGTGTGTGATTTTCCTTCAAACCCAGTCTTTTTAGAATACTGCATTGTTAATATGGATTACAATGATTCCCTGTCATTATGAAACAAAGAAATTTAGAGGATAAGATTGTTCAGTAGATTGGTAATGGTTCAGGATAGTGGAACTATGGCCAAAAGTGGTAGGGACCAAGAGGCCTTCTGGTATAGTGGGTGCTTGGTGCTTATTTCAAATGGAAATCTCAGTCTGTTTCCATGTGAGCAAATTTCTCTATCGAACTATCAACCATTCTGGCAGTTTTGGGAAAGATACCAACACTGAATTATCTTGGCCTCTCATGAAGAATGAATTATCTTCTCATCTTCAGAGGTAAATTACTCCATAACAGGATTCAAGCACACTATTCGGGGCAATATGGGACAATAAACCAGTATTGCTCTTACTTACATGCTGTATTTGCTTTGAGGATAGAGATAGGACATTGTTTTTTAGGGCTGTTCATCTTCACAAGCACTTGGTTTTTGTAAAAAATACATAAAAATAAAGACAAAACCAAGAAACCCAGAGATTTTCCAACACAAGAGGTCACTCATTAGCTATTACTGAGCTGAGAAAATCATAAGCCAACTAAGGTTTGGCACAAACCAAGGGGTATCTCTGATTGTTTTAAAACTATTAATGTGTTAAAATGATCTGGGTATGGATTCATTTCCTTTGCTCCATTTTTACTACTGTTAAGATCTGTTTGAAGATACAAACTGCAAATAGTTTGATAAATAGATTTAACTTCTTTCTAGTTTCACTCCAGTTTTTATATGTACTTCAACATTCTTTATTTAAATTCTAACTTGTAATTTCTTTCATCAATTCTACATATTTATCCTTTTACAGCAATAGCACTGTTAAATAGTACCTTATTTGTCTTCTTTCTTCAGAAGCTGAAGAACACCATTATCACAAAGCTGTAGTAATCCACACCAATAGATCTGTCTACCTCATTCTGATCCTACTGTCCTACTGTGTGCTAGAACATAGTATTTTCAAAAGTATTTTGTGGTAAGCTTGGGATAACAACATTTCTCATGGAGTACATGGATTTATGACTAAGACCACCTGTTAAATAAATAAGTGGTTATATATAATCATTCAAAGGAGTTGCTAGAATCCTGCATTGTGGGGCTGTGCCAATACCTTGTGCTGCTGTGGAAGAAAACAGACATCAGGAAGGAGCTCAGGTTCCAAAGCAGAAAGTGCCATAGTCTTTTTGGTGGTTTGCATGTTCATTCGCATGTGTGGTTTGCATGTTCATTCGCATGTGTGGATAGGTAGCTTGAGACACCTGTGGCTGTCTGTTGGGCACAAAGAGTAGCCAAATCAGCTCTGAGGACTGGGCTCTTTCAGGGGGTTATTTTTGTTGCTTTTTTAAAAGAAGAGACTGAACAGAAAGCAATGGTTGAGAATTTGAGGGAATGGGGGAGAAAGAGAAGTAGAGAAGGTTGACAGTACGGACCTTGACAATGAGGGCTAGTCTACATGGTGCATTAGTTCGCATCAAAGAGGTGTAAATTCTGGTTTCCCATCCTTTCCCAGGTAAAAGTGTGGACCCTTCAAACAGTACCACGTTAACCATGCACTAAGGAACTTTTAGTGTGTACCAGCAGGACAGGGCCGCCCAGAGGGGGGGGGCAAGTCCTTCCGCCCGAGACCCGCAGCCGAAATGCCGGGTCTTCGGCGACAGGGGCCCCCCACCGCCGAAGACCCCAGGCCCCCGGAATCCTCTGGGCGGCCTGGCAGCAGGGTCCGCATAGGCTAGTCAGTGCGCGACACACTGGTGCTCTGTAGAATTTACATCCTTGTGGTGCGGATTAACACACTGTGTAGACAAGATCTAAGTGGCAAAAGCTGTACAGATGAAGGGGAGCCTTTGGCCAAAGGCTAGGACTGGCTAAAGAATAAAAGGAGAGTGAAAAAACACAACTTTTACCAGGGAAAGGATGTACCGTACCTGTGCAAAGAGCTCATTCATAGGCCAAGTCTTTCACATGTGCAAGTCTGAGGTAAGGCATTTAAATCCATTGAGTCCCGTGAAGTTAATAGGGTCTACCAAGTGCTCAGCATCTCTGAAAATCAGGACTCTTATTCAGTTGCCTATCTAAAGATTTTATATCTTTTGGTCCTTAGGTTTAAAACATTTGGCCATTGTCTTCAGAACATACTGTATTCTGCTCCATTTCTACCACTTGATTTACTAAACAGTGGGTGTCATGCTCCTTCTGACTGAGGTTTCTAGAAATGTGTCTTGCTGTTATGCAGTCCACGTGCTTGTCATACCCATTTGTTATATTAAAAAAAAGAAAAATTAAAATTCTGTATAAAGAATCAACAACAGCTCTTCATGCTTTTTGGATTAATTTCTAGAAAACTACACTTTGTTTTCTCACTCTCGCTGAGTATATTTTATCAATGAATTTCTGAAACAGGAAATGCTTGGTTGCTTTTGTGTCTGCTAAAAATGTTTTGTTTGCATTAACAGTAAATATTGAATCACTTTGCAAATCAACCCTTGAAGTACGATTGCTGTTTTGACAGCTTGGATCAACTAGTGCTCCTTCTTTTTATGAAGGTTTATCCTGCCAAGACATTCTTTGAATACTGATAATGTTGATCCTCTTGCCAGTATGGGTATGTTAGAAAGAGGTATTTTTTCTTCTTTCATCACCGTGTTCCTTGAGAGCATATTGAATAATGAGACAGCCAAATAGAAATAATTTACAAGAGTATTCTGAGAGTTTATTTAAAGTTGACATTACCTGATGGAGAACCAGGCACATTCCAGAGTTAGCTACTCTTGTTTAAACAGCGTCAGACTTTTCAGTCCTATTTGCCATATTACAGCCACCTGTAAACTCCTGGTATATTTTGCACTATAAAGATGGTTGTCCCCTGGAATTGGAACTTTCTCGTTGCCACAGCAGCTACAACAACTCCAAATCCTTTGCTGTTTAAAATCTGTAGCCACTAGCTAAATCACTAGAAAATATGAGCATTTGCATGCACTTTGACCTACTGTTTGTGAAATTCCTTAACATGTGGAAAGGAAGACGATACATAAAATTTCCATGTGGGTCACAATGAATAGTTCCCTTCCAGCCATCTAGATCGGTCCACAAATGGTAGAGATGTGTTTTAGGTTGCTAAAGTTATTGTAGAAGTACTGACAATTTCAGATACAGCATCTTGGAATGATTATGAGCTATCATTTCTCACAGGTCCTGCAATGAACCACTGTCCTCCAAAGAGGGGTTGCAGGCAGCACCCAGCACGGCAGTTGCAGCTGCTGCCATGGGACTAGAAGATAATTCAGGGATACAGGGATTCCATACACATGGTTTTAGACCCCGGCAGATCTTGGTAGATTAATGGGTTTCAGGATTAAACCTCCTTTAACGGAATAATCAGATGGAAACTCCACAAGTAATACCAGCGTGATAGGTATTTCTAAGATACCTAAGATAGGTGGGATGAGATTCCCAATATGATCCTTAAAGATCACAAAACTGCACTGGCATAGTTAGCTGTACGCCATTTCTGACATTGACAGCTCTGCTTCGCTCCCTCCTGGGCCCCTCGGCTAGCATCAGGGGCATGTCAGGGAAGGGAAAAAGTGTGGTTTGAGTGCACTGCACTGTGGTTTTCTGCTGATGTAAAATCCTATTTACTGCCATTGTACAGTAGAGAAGATTTATGGTTGCTTTAATTTGAGGCAGGGCTGAATTATCACTTGGCAACCCCTACGGTTGGGGAGCTCGAAGCTAGGATATTACCACCTGTGTCATTCTAGACCTGTCCCCGCCAAAGTCCTACATCAAGCACAGATTGTTGCCCCAGTCTCGGGTATGGCCAGAACTTCCCAGTCCCTGTGTGAGGAAAACCAGTATGGGGGACAGTTGAGCTCTGTGTCTTTAATATGCAGTATTCAAAAGGTTTTTCCCTAAAAGTTCCAAGCCTAGCCTATTTTGGAGTGTCTCTTTTCTGGAACGTGTATGGCGATACATCTTTGTTTGGCTGTGGGCTCTATGATACTTTGACACAAATATTATTGACCAAATGTTGTCTTAATTTTTTACTGTCCATCCTCATAGTCCCTTCTTTCATTTTTTCTGCATGCAGGAGGTTAGTGCAGTACTGTACGTGATAATAAGTATATGGACAAAAACTGTGAGTTGATAAGTAAATTTAAATGAATTGAGTGACACAGTTACATTTTGCAGAGCAAATAAGTCCACTATTTCTGTCATTCTTATTTCTTTGCTCTTTTCTATATACGTTATTTAAGGCTGATTGTATTTCTCCATTATTACCAAGTGTGTACTCCTATTCAAAAGAAAACCTTAACTAAAAGTTGATTTCCTAGTCTGAGTCGGAGAGCTAGGATGATACAAGCATTTCAGCCATCTTAAATTGTTTCAAGCTTTATTTTAATTGTTTCAAACTTAGTATTTTTGTAGGGTAAAAAAATAAATATCAAATAACCCAATCAATAGGAAACAAATATCTTGTCATATCTTAAAGCGGTGTATTGGCTATTCCTGTATATGAGTCTTGCTTAAGTTACACAGAATCTTATGTGGTACGTGTTCAACTCTTGGCAGAGGGCTAGATAAAATAATCCTAAATAAGAATACTTTCCCTTGTATGTTAAATGAGTTGAATTGTGTGAAGTTAACTTGGTTAGCACATCCAGAGTCTTTGCCCCCCAAAAAGATGAGCAATATGGTAACTGAGAACTGTAAAGCACAAACTTGAACCTTTTAATAAAATGGAATTCAAATTGATATTGAAGCAAAATGCATTGCTCAGGTCAAATTCTCTAAGATTTAACCCCCAAACATACTATATACATCTATTGTTATTTTCTGCTGAAGGAAAAAAACTTGGTTGGAGAAGGCAAAAATGATAGTGGGACCCAGTAAGTAATTTTATCTTCATACAAACTGAAACAGCTCAATATGTTTGTCATACATTCTACTGGGGTGAAATTCACCCCTGGGCAGATGACCAGCACACGGCCTATGGACCATTTGAAACTCCCACATCAGTGCACAAAATAGGGCTTAAGTGTTGGATAGGTCTTGTGCTGGCCCCTTTGCCCGGGGATCAATATCATCTATGGTATGGGGAAATTCAGGTTTCACAAATTAAGGATCTGTTGGCTTTTTTTCCCTCCAAAGGTTAAAATTTGCACTTGTCTCGGGGACATGCACCCCACTACAATTTGTATTTCCACATTCAGCTATAAAAAGATCTGTCATAGGTCTAATCGAGTATGGCAGTTCCTATCTCTCCAGTGTCTTGTTACTGACCATGGTCAGTATCAGATACTTCAAGGGATGGTGCAAGAAACCTCTCAGTAGGCAGTTGTGGAATAATCTGCCCCTCATGCAAGTGTAGTCCTAAACTGTAGTAGTTAGAGATTGTCTTAAGCCTTGAAGTATTTTTGTCTCCTTTCCAAAACATTTATTAAAGCATATTAACTATTATAACTCTGGATATTCTTGTTATCCATATAAGTGTCCAATTCCTTTTTGAATCTTGGTGAGTTCTTGGCCTCAGTGATGACATGTGGCAATGAGTTCCACAGTCACTTTTTCTACACAGAGCATAATTTATTTCTTTTTATGACTTTTGAATTTGCTATTTTCAATTTCATGGAATGTCCCTTATTTCTCGTAGCATAAAATTTCATGAATAAAAGTTATGCATGTACCTTCTCTGTACCATTCATTATTTTGTATATTTTCATCATGTCCCTTCTTGTCTCCTTTCTAAAGTGAACAATTCCAACCTTTCAAGTCTCTCTTAATATAAGAATTTTTCAATGCTTCTGATTATTTTGTTGCTTGTCTCATTAGCACACTCTAATTCTGCAATATCTTTTTTGAGGTGGGGATGAACCATTATTTATATAATGATACAGTAGAACCTCATTTATCTGGTCTAATTAACAGGGCCAGATCAGATAATCAAAACTCCGGATAAACCAGAGAATGGGACAATGTGATGCTGTAGCACCATCTAACGGAGGCAAGAGAGATCACCTGCTTCTAGCCCTGGAGTCCTGGTTGTTCAGTAAATGCAGAGAGCTGGTTAAGGGAGGGTCGGATAAATGGGGTTCTATAGTATTATATATTCTGTATTAGTCTCCATACCATTCCTTGTGCATCCTCTAATTTTGCTTGCTTTTTAATTGCAGCTGCATACTGAGCAGAGATCTTCATTGAGCAATCCACAGTAATGCTCAGGTCCTTTTCCTCAGTTGATAGGATTAATTTAGATGTCAGTTTGTGGTGATGATGTGAAATTGGAGCATAAGAGTGGTAAATTAGGCCTCTAAACTAGAAGTTTTAAAGAATACAGGGGACTTGTGGTTGAGAATTGGCTCATAACTTAGTAGGTTTAGGTGTTTTGGATATTTAAAATGTAATATTTTCTCAGAAGGGAAAATTAGAATTATCAATGAAGTTCTGTCATAAATCTAGAGCAGCGGTTCTCAAACTTCATTGCACCGCGACCCCCTTCTGACAACAAAAATTACTACACGACACCAGGAGGGGGGAACGAAGCCTGAGCCCAAGGGCTTCAGTCCCAGGCAGGGGGCCTGTAACCTGAGTAGTCCAGGCCTGAAGCCTTCGGGCTTCAGCTTTTGCCCCAGGCGGGGGGCTCAGGCTTTGGTTTCCACCCCAGACCCTAGCAAGTCTAAGCCAGCCCTGGTGACCCCATTAAAACGGGGTGGTGACCCACTTTGGGTTCCCGACCCACAGTTTGAGAACTGCTGATCTAAAGTAATGCTGTAGTGCATCAGGTCAGACACTTTGAATTCCTATGTGTGTAGTTAACAGCTGACTGTGATTTTAGTCTTCAACATTTTCCAGTTTACTACTTCATTATTAACTGTTTTTGTTTAACAGTGTCGTTTTAACACTGTGCAGAACTCAGGAGCCCCAAAACAGCTTACATCACAGGGTGAGGGCTGCTTCTCCAGTGCCTTGCACTTTGTATTTAAAGTGTATTTTATATGAGTATTGATTTGATCCAAAGCCCATTGAAATCAATAGGAGACTTTCCATTGATTTCAGTGGGCTTTGGATTAGACCCAAATGAGGTGCAACAAATGGAGAATCAGGCCCTTTGATTTGGAATTTTTCCTCCGAGGAGCAAGTCTTCTGCAGTTGCGTTTGAAGGTTTGTAATCTTCATACCTGCAGTCTTCAAAGAAGCACATGAAATCTATAACAGTCTTAAATCTTAAAGTATATGAATGTGCAGGAATCTAAAATGGTGGGTGCAGTTAGGACACTGCAGACTTTGTTTTGTCCAACCTATTTATTTTTTAATTGAAAAGGACTTTGAGTTTTGTGAACGGTGCTGGATTGACAACATTGCAAACTGCATACCCGCAGAGCCTATATGCTGGTGATGTAGACTTCCCAACTGCCCTGCCAATGTGCCTGAGCCCTAACCTGGAGGGTGATTTAGTCTTTATGTCCAATCACTCTACAGCCTCTTTGCCGCGGAAGCCAAACAGGGTGCTAATTATGGTATGGTTTTTTTTGTGATGTGAGCACCTGTCTACTAGGAACTGTGCAGAGACCATCAACTCATTTTACATCAGCCACCGAACAGCTGTCAGATGGTAACAACCTTTGGTCACTACCAACCTGGACTGAATTCGAACTGGTGACCTAGAGGTGAAATGCTCTGTATCCTATTACTAATTCCTTGAGCCATCCAGTTTCCCATCCATCACACTTTTCAAGTGACAGCACAGTATATATGAGAAATCTCGTAACAATGACTGGTTCAAGTGTACAGTATGTACTGCAATACCTAATACATGTCTTCAGCTCTTGCAGGCATTCAGACTGCTTTACTTTGTATACACAGGGGAGGGATTAGGAGAGGAAGCCATGAGGAAATAATTTATAACAATTTCTTGGAGGTGTGCCTTTTTATAATCTTGCCACTGTGTTTTGTTACAGTGATATCCTGTTTTGCTTTTGTTGACTAATAATAAATACTAAAAAGAAAAGGCTTTTAAATGCTTTTAAAAATGGGATTCAATTCTCAATCTCCCACTGCAATTTGTGTAATCTCACTGATTCAAACTATCTAATTCTCCTGCCCCAAAAATATAAATAAAAATCTAAAAGCCCCAGAGGAGTTTTTATTTGATCAACCCCTCTGCAGAAACAATGTGGACCTGTGAACTTTTCCCTACAGTTTAAGAATCCATATACATTACTGTTTTAATGGTAAAACATTACCACCACCACCCCCGGTGAGAGATGACATCTGGACACTGCAAGTTTTACTTGCAGAATTGCCTCCTTATTCTGTCATGCATGGGAGCAGAGTTTCTCTATCCCTTCCCTATGGATCTGGCAGAGTGAGTTGGTCAGAGAACTTGCAGCTCCCTCTAAAATCTGTGTGGATTTTGGGGGCTTTGTTGGAGGCTAGGGCTATCCACAGGGAGGCCCTGTGACCCTGCAGTGCCTTCCAGTTCCTCTTGATGCCTTCCAGTTCTTTAGCAAGCATGACTCTTAAACATCATGCTGCCGAGAGCTTCTCCACCACCTGCTTCTCTGAAATGTCTCCCTCCTTGGGAGGGTTTGCTCACATCGCTGAGGGAAAACCTGAGTGAGTAAGTTAGTGCTGACAGAATCAACATTAATTTACTCAGGAAATCCCTTGGGTTTGTGGGGTGAGGGGGAGATAATGCTGTGGAAAATTACTATCCCCCAAACTTGCCTGTAGCCCACCCCTTCCTTTCTGCAGTGTCTGATATCTACTGAGGCATATGTTTGTGTTGGGGGCCAGGGAGAGATGTATGTGGAGAAGGAGCAGCTAATGCCATGAAGGTGGCACACTTCCATTCCACATCTTTTTGGGTCCCTTCCACCTATAGAATGGATAGGACAATTGACCCTTAATCCTTAGGGAATCCTTAAAATATTTGAGGGTTGGGGGAGAGGTTCCCCCACCCTTTAAGTTACTATTAAAAACTGGTGACCAGTTTCAGTGGTAGCCGTGTTAGTCTGTATCAGCAAAAAACCCGAGGAGTTCTTGTGGCATCTTAGAGACTAACAAATTTATTTGGGCATAAGCTTTCGTGGACTAGAACCCACTTCATCAGATGTCTGAAGTAAAAGATACAGGAGCAGGTATAAATACATGAAAGGATGTGGGTTGCTTTAACAAGTGTTAAGTCAGTCTAATGAGATAAATCAATTAACAGCAGGATACCAAGGGAGGAGAAATAACTTTTGAAGCGGTAAGAGAGTGGCCCATTACAGACAGTTGACAAGAAGGTGTGAGTAACAGTAGGGAGAAATTAGTATTGGGGAAATTAAGTTTAGGTTTTGTAATGACAAAGTGGTTGGGTCATTACAAAACCTAAACTTAATTTCCCCAATACTAATTTCAAGGCAGATTATTAAACATATAAATACACTAATGCTGACAAGAACAGGGAGACAGTCTGCTCCCTGCCTGCTAAGTGTATGCCTGCTAAGCAGAAGAAAGTTTGGTAATGTAGGTTTAATTTAGATTCCCTTAGGTTTACTTTGACAAGACTCTCAACTATAGTTTCTTCCCCATAAAAATGTATTAATGATTATTGATTCACCATAAGGAGAAGGTGGTGTAATTGTTTCTTTACCTTCCCTACAGCTCCAGCCACTTCTCCTGCCAGTTTATTTTCATTTTCCATACCTCCTAGTAGACAGGCTATAGTAGTTATCTTTAAGTGGTTAGTAGTGACTTTCAGTAATGCTTGCTGTAGGCTGTCGCCAGCTTGTCACTTTTCTGTTTTAATAAACCAGCTAATCTGGAGTTTTATAGGAAAATTTGGGAAATTTGCAGTTTGTCTATACACACATCCTGTAAAACCCCCACAAAAGCTGGCAGCCTCTTTCTGCTTTTCAGAAAAAGATTTATGGCCTGATTCAAGAAACACTTAAGCATGCACTTAAATCCATTCTTATTCAGGACCACATGTAATGTGCATTAGCTATCGTGCTATAAAATGCCAGTCGAGACAAGGCACTCTAGTTTTTACCGCATTATGTTTCCCTCACCTAGCTACTTTACGGTAAAGATTACAGACTTGTCTCCACTATGATTTTAGAGCATGATAGCTAGCATGTGTTAGTTATCACCTGGTAAATGCGCACCTTTTTTGGCAATGAAGACACTACCTTTATGGATGTAGTGCCTTTCAGCTAAGGATCTCAATGTGCTTTACAATGTCAGGAAAAATTAATTACTCCAATTTGTCAGCTAGGTAAACTGTGGTTCAGGCAGGTTAAATGACTCACTTAAAGTTACAGTGTGCATCAGTGACAGTCAGAAATAGAATCCAGTTCCCTTGACCTCCAGTTCTCTGTTTTGACTATTAGATTTAGATTTCTCTTTTGTTGGTAAACAAGCACAATTATGCTGGTAAAAGTATTAACATGGCTGCTGGTCAGAGTATTAAAAAACAAGGCTGGTTGAGGAGCAGGGTCTGGCCCTATGACCTTCCTTATTGTCTTTGGAAAGGATGACTCTGAAGAGCTCTTGTTCTTCAGGAGCATAAAAGCATTGTTCCCAGCTCCTGCTGTGGGATGCAAATGAGGGACTCTTCCCCCACTTATTATGCACCTGCTCAAAAGACCAAGAATAATCTTGGCCTATATATATGTGCTCTAAAATTTAGCAACAGAGATGTATGGTCTTAATGACGTGTGTGTGGGTATAATTATATAAAATGTATCTACTGTATACACAAACTCTGATTGTGTCAATACACTAATCTATGCCTGTGAAATAGATATTTATATGTGTTATGGCTTTTTATGCCTTCTAATTCATGCAGTGCCCCTCAATGAAATGGGGCGGGAGCCAGGATATATTTGGTCAGCTCCAACAAAACCTAAGATGGTCTGTATGTAATAATATATCTTTAATTAGGGTGTTTTTGCAGTGTCATCATACTGACTAGAGTCAGATTCTTACTTGGCTCATCACAGACACCAGGCTTATGTGACCTAGAAAATATAAGGGGGTGTGTGTATATATATTTTTAGCACAATTTCAGGTTGTAAACCAAGGTTATAAAAATCAACTGTTGCAGGAAACTCACTGGGAAGTACTGACACTTTCAAAAATAAATATAAGTAGCATTTCTTCTTAACAGCTTTGATTCTTCTTCTTTTTCAAAACCTGTTGGTGAAGTCACTGAATTTATAATGTATTCTTTAGATTACCAGTTATTTTTAAAGTATCATGCCGTGTTGTTTCATAGTGTGCAGCCAGTTCTGAAAATGAATCTAAACCAATCTGTTGTGTGGTTACCCGATATGCACGTTTAACTAGTTGACTGACCTCTGCAATGTAAGAACTTTGAGCTAACGTGTTCTAGTAACTAGATTCAGGAGTTTTGCCTACAGCTTTTAATCCTGACATTTAAGAAATAATGGATCAGTAAAAATGTGCCCCCAAATTATTAGCAATTTCCTCTTTTACAGAGTTTGCATTTAGTACGTTCTTATGTTCCATAGCTTTCTTAAGGCAGTTTATTAAAATGAACTTTTTTCAGCCATTCAGCAGGTCAGGCAGTGTAATGACATCTTTGCATTAATCAACAGCTAGGATTTATATCTGTACCTGTGGCATCACGTTAATACAAGCTAAAATAAACAGTGTGATGTTTATATTAGTTGTGTCACAAGCATCTTTCTCAGTTTGGTCACACGCATTTGAAATATAATATCTAGTAAAGATAAATCGTTTGGCACTTTTGATCACTTAAAATGTAGCTATAACTCAAAATAGAAGCAGTAACAAATATGTTTTTTTTTTAAAGAGGAACTCACTGCTTTGAGGATGTTTATGGGGCAGGGAGTAGAAAGAGGTACAGGGAGGAAGAATTTCCTTCCCCCACTACTCACTCTATGAAGCACCAGCAATACCACTTCAGAGCTGCTGCTAAATCCTCAAGGCAGCAGTTGCCCCTCTGTCTACTGTGCTCACCATTCAGCAGCACAGTGGGAACCTCAGTGGAGCTCCTATGGAACTCCTAGAAATGTGGCTCTTCTCATCCTGTTGTCCACCACCAGTGAACCAGAACCACTAAATTCCGGGCTTTTCAAGCTTGCAGTGGAAGGAGAAGGTGATGGTCACAGTGGCCCTATGACTATATTCTTATACTCTAAGTGAGTTAGACTCAAGTAGCAAGTCCAGCAGTACAAACAGTGTTCAATGTGTTTGATGTGTAATTAGAAGAAATAAAGATTGGGGAGCAATTGTAGTCTCCTGTATCTGCAGTCCTGCAGCCTGAACATTCCACCTGTTGTGCAGAAAGTGAGTATCATTTTTATAGGAACTCAATGTTCTTCAATGGAATGCACCCTGCAAGGCAAGGAAATAACTTGGAGGACAGGTGGGATTTTAAGGCTCTGTATTATATTTCTTGAGGTTGTAGGTATATTTTTTGCTCCGTTATCATATTTGTAAATCACATCCTGTACTTGAATACTATGAACTCACTTTGTATTTCTTGGATTCCTTGCACATATTAGGACACTTTAAATTCAACATTGTAATGCAAACGAATTTCAGGTTAAATCTAACATTTTTTATCTTAATTTATCCTGTTGTGCTTAGATGCTGAAGCCCTTGGGGAATGTTGCATACTAAAATACACTTAGATGCAGCTATTTGATTCCTATAGTCAACATGAAGTACTGGTTAAAGTCTATGTATAATTATAAAGATTTTTAGTGCTCACTAGGAGAGGGGATTTAGTCAGACCATTCCCATTAATTTCAGCATGGGTTGTGTGGCTAAATCCTCTAGTTTACTTTGAAAACCTCAACTAAGGTATGTCAATAATATCTGTAACAGATATTTGCTGAGAGTCTGTAATGGTTGAGGGAGCTCAAGCTATTGTAGTTTAAGTCATTCATCTGTGGATTTGTTTACACAAACACTTAGTTTGTGGCAAGCTGGGATGTCGATCTACCCCACCGGTGTTTGTCGTTCCCCCTCCCCCATTATGGCAGGGGACAAGGTGGGTGGGACCCTCAGGCAGACCCCACTGCCCCTCCTCCACCTGACCCCCCCGTCACTCCCCCAGCCTCTACCGCCGCTGTCGAACCACCTGCTACCTCCCCCGCTGGGGCGCTGGCAGCGGTGGGCAACGGGGTGACCTCCACTGCTGCCATGTCCCTCGCCCCCTCTGATTCTGGGGAAGCCCATCCAGCCGCTGGAAAAGGCCAGGGCAAAAAAAAGGGTAAGGGCCCTGCCAAAAAGACTAGCTTGCTGCATGCTAAGTGTCTGTATAGATCCTGCTGCTGTGCACTAAAAGTTCTCTAGTGTGCTTTGATCTCTCCCACTTTGAAACAGGAGTAGATTAAAACACACTAGGGAACTGTGCCATAGCATGGTCCACATGGCTAGTGTATGGTGGGCTAGTGTAGGGTAGATTTACACCCCAGGTTGCCAAAAACTAAATTCATGTAGATGTACCTATATCTTAAACTCCTGAATACCTGAATATGTGTCTGAACAATATAGATGGTAACAGGAGCAGCATTTTTCATGTTAAATCTCATAGGTATCTAGGAGCAGTTTAAAAAAATAAATAAAAGCACTTAATACATACCACCCATTTTTTCTTCTAACTTGCCCAAAAAGAGGGGATTAACTAAAATGCAAGGTTGTATGTTAACATTGGCACAAAATGACAAAAGCTAAGAGGTTCAAAGCTAAGTCTGTACTTCTGTCTTGGACCTTGTCTTCTCTGGGATCTGAAATCCAGTGTAACTTGTCTATCTAGGGGCCTGCACCAACATAGCAAGGTGTATAATTAATAGTATAGCCTTTTTTTATTGTTCTCAATTGTATAGCACTTTACAAAGGTGTGAGTAAGCAAGCATAATTTCCTTCTTTACACAAATAAAGAAGCTAAGGCAGAGAGAGTGATAGTTAGACACTGAGTTTAGGAACAGAAATCTAACCTAATGATTCCCAGGCCAGTGATTTATACTTTGGCCATGGTACTATGAGCATCATAACTCCTATATTATGATGCCAGCCAGTATGAAGAATATGCAAGATGCATTTTTAGGACCTCCAATCTGATACAGTTACAACCATACAAACCCACTGACTACATGTATGTATGTGAGGGCGGAGTGGATCCATAATATATTCTTTTGCTGATTACTTTTCAGCAATTGCACAAATTTCAATTCTTGCAGAAATCCTTGTAAGTTAAAGTTACATCCAGGATCAATATATATGTGGGAACAGAATCCTTCATTTTCTTGTTCGTTATTTAAACTAGGAGTAAGATTTTATGAGATGATATATCATAAAGTACTGTCACGTGTATGTTCATACTAAAGCTATGAATGCAAGAGGATCAAAGTATAGAATGTTACATGTCCTGTATAAGTGTGCAATTGTGTATATATGTTTTCAGTCATGAAATGTTGCAGATGACTTGAGTTCAACAAACTTAAATATAATGTCAAAAATTTGACTCTGTGCCATTTTGTTTCAGGCAGTTATTTGGCAAAAGACCAGGGTGTCAGATCACAAAATGTCCTTTATGTCAGTTCTGGGAACTGCCGTTATGGGCAGCATGGTACCTTTTCAACATCGCTGTGAAGATCCTGAGGTAAATTTTTAAACGTTCTTCTCCCAGCCCCCATGACAAACCCACCAACAAAGAAAAACCCAGCATTTAAAAAGAAAAGGCTTCTAAAATTGATTTAATTCCTTTACTGCTCAGTCCCTAAAATTAATTGGTTTGATGATTGAAAGTGCTCTCCAAGAATCATCAAATCAGGACTCATGTGGCAGTGATCAAATGGCAGCAAACATAGTTGTGACAAATGCAGAATTACTGATTACTGTGTACTCTCTAGTGTAGGATACATGGCCTATGTGCAGGTGGGTGGCCTGTTTAGTTATCTCTACTTTCAGATCATTATCATCACCATGGCATCTCATGATCTTACAATACAAAACGTCCTCTACATTTGTAAAAGGGCAGTTAGAGGTATCTGTACAAAAACAACAACAATTATTTTTAAAGGAAGATATGCAAAATTTCCCCTAAATCTAAATTTAAAGGAGTTAACGGGTACGATTTTCAGAAGTGCTCTGCATTGATCTTACTGTGCTCATATTGACGTTAATGGGAGCTTTGCAATTGCTGCTTCCTTTGCAGGAGATACCTTACTAATATTTTCAGAGGTATATTTTAACTCAGAAATCCTCTATTTAGTTTTAGATATCACGTAAAGGAATAACTTGCTCCTCTGTTGTCTAGTAATTGTTAATTTTGTTCTTTATCTTGCAGCTATAAAGGCTGACTAGACTAGCATAAAGAGAATTGAAGCATAATCTGTCTAGTAAAATGGTTGTTTAGCATGTCCATAAGAATATTGTTTTATTAGTTTGTTCATTCAGATGTCACGCTTAAACTGAGCTTATGCAAACCCTCATATACATTGAAGTAGGAAAATGAAACTGCTTTAGATTTTGAGCTCTCCTCTAACAGCTGGCATAGGAACAGGACTACAAAGAAACCACTCTGACTGGCAAATGCAATATTTGTTGTATGTGGTGGGCATTCAGCATTTATGTGGGAGGAATCTGAGGCAATAAGTAGGGAATGGAATGGAATGAAGGGGAAAGTGGAAGCTATGTGAGTTCACCTAGGCAGACAAATCCTCAAACCACTAGCTGGTAGATTAGTGAGGTGTTGCATATGCCTTGATTAGAAGTTGGAGGAGCAAGAGAGCCCAAGCTCAGGCTTCCTAGAAGTTGGGAAATGCCAGAATTAAGGTTGCCTGTGCAACCTTAATTCAGTTCCCTGCATTTTAATACAGGCTTTAATTACATGATCACATGCTGTCTTTTCCACAAGACTGCTGCCTCATTCAGTGCACAGAATGGATGATGCTCATTTAAGGAACAGCTATTCAATATTTTGTTTTCTCCTTATTGTTCAGTGGTTGGCCCTATGTCTTTTATATTTTACGCTATTCAAACCCTGGTCTAAAGGCTGAGTTGTTAATTTCCTCATTGGCTTTCTATGATGCTCATCGCTATACGATTTGAGTGCTTCAGGAATATTAATTTATTTATTTTTGCAACACCCCGTGAGGTGTGGGTATATTACTATTCCCATTTTGCAGATGGGGAACTGAAGCATAGAGCCATTAAGGTCAAAAGTATCCACCAATTTTGGGTGCCCAATTTGAAATACTCAGGATCTGATTGTCCAGAATATTTAGCATTATATAGTACATTATGTGTTCAAAGCACAGCTTCCATTGCATCTATGAATTGTAGAACTGGAAGGGACCTCGAGAAGTCATCTAGTCCAGTCCTCTGCACTCAAGGCAGGACTAAGTATTATCTAGACCGGGGTCTCAAACTCAAATGACCATGAGGGCCACATGAGGACTAGTACATTGGCCCACGGGCCGCATAATTGACACCTCCCCCCGACCACCGCCGCCCTCGGCCCTGCCCCCTCTCCACCCCTTCCATGAGGCCCCGCCCCTGCCCTGCCTCTTCCCGCCCCTGCCCTGCCCCCATTCCAACCCCTTCCCCGAATCCCCACCCCAACTCTGCCCCCTCCCTGCCCAGGGGGGGCAGGAGGGATATGGGGTGTGGTGGGGGGCTCAGAGCTGGGAGTTGGGGTGTGGGGTGCAGGAGGGGTGAGGGGTACAGCAAGCAGTCAGGGTGCAGGGTGCGGCAGGGGGCTCAGGGCAGGGGATCGGGGTGCAGGGTGCGGCAGGGGGATCAGGGCAGTGGGTTGGGGTGAAAGAGGAGTGTCGGGTGCGGCAGGGGGCTCAGGGCAGGGGTTGGGATGGAAGAGGGGTGCAGGGTGCGGCAGGAGGATCAGGGCAGTGGGTTGGGGTGCAAGAGGAGTGCAGGGTGTGGCAGGGGGTTCAGGATGGGGTCGGGGTGCTCAGGGCAGGGGGTCAGGGTGCAGGAGGCATGCAGGGTGAGGCAGGGGGTTCAGGGCAGGGGTCGGGATGCAGGGTGCAGCAGGGGGCTCAGGGCAGGGGGTCAGAGTGCAGGAGGGGTTCAGGGTGCGGCAGGGGGTTGGGGTGCAGGAGGGGTGCAGCATGGGGCTCAGGGCAGTGGGTTGGGATGCAGGAAGGGTGAGGGGTGAGGCAGGGAGTCGGGGTGCAGGGTATGGCAGGGGGTCGGGGTGCAGGGTGCGGCAGGGAGCTCAGGGCAGGGGGTTCGGCTGCAGGAGGGGTTCAGGGGGCAGGATCTGGCTCGGCGCGTACCAGGGGCAGGGCAGGCTCCCTGCCTGTCTGCCCTGCCCCCACAAGAGGCTGGAAGGTGGGGGAGGGGCTGTGTGTTTCTGTTGCTTGAGGCATCGCCTCCAGCAGCTACCATTGGCCGCGGATCCCCGTTCCCGGCCAATTGGAGCTGCTGGGGGCACTGCCTCAAGCAACAGAAACACACAGCCCCTCTGCCCCCCCTTCCCCACGTTCCAGCCTCTTCCTGGAGCGGCGCAGGGCAGGCAGAGAGCCTGCCCTGCTCCCGGTGCATGTCCGGCCGCCGCTCTGGTAAACACTGGGGGAGGACAGGGGGGTTGCGAGGGGCTCGCGGGCCACAGAAAATCACCCCGCGGGCCGCGTGTTTGAGACCCCTCATCTAGACCATCCTTGACAGGTGTTTGTCCAACTGCACTTAAAAATCCCCAATGATGGAGATTCCACCACCTCCCTAGGCAATTTATTCCAGTGCTTAACCACTCTGACAGTTAGGAAGTTTTTCCTAATGTCCAATCTAAACCGCTCTTGCTGCAATTTAAGCCAATTGCTTCTTGTCCTATCCTCAGAGGTTAAGAAGAAAATTTTTTCTCCCTCCTCCTTGTAACAACCTTTTATGTACTTGAAAACTGTTATCATGTCCTCCCTCAGTCTTCTTTTCTCTAGACTAAACAAACCCAGTTTTTTCAGTCTTCCCTCATAGCTCATGTTTTCTAGACCTTCAATCATTTTTGTTGCTCTTCTCTGGACTTTCTCAAATTTGTCCACATCTTTTCTGAAATGTGGCGCCACAACTGGAAGAATACTACAGTTGAGGCCTAATCAGTGCAGAGTAGAGCAGAAGAATTACTTCTCATGTCTTGCTTACAATACTCCTGCTAATACATCCCAGAGTGATGTTTGCTTTTTTTGTAACAGCATTACACTGTTGACTCATATTTAGCTTGTGATCCACTATGACCCCCAGATCCCTTTCCGCAGTACTCCTTCCTAGGCAGTCATTTCCCATTTTGTATGTGTACAACTGATTGTTCCTTCTTAAGTGGAGTACTTTGCATTTGTCCTTATTGAATTTCGTCCTATTTACTTCAGACCATTTCTCCAGTTTGTCCAGATCATTTTGAATTTTAATCCTATCTTCCAAAGCACTTGCAACCCCTCCCAACTTGGTATCGTCCGCAGACTTTATAAGTGTACTCTATGCCATTATCTAAATCATTGATAAAGATATTGAACAGAACCGGACCCAGAACCGATCCCTGCAGGACTCCACTCGTTATGCCCTTCCAGCATGACTGTGAACCACTGATGATTACTCTCTGGGAACGATTTTCCAACCAGTTATGCACTCACTTTATAGTAGCTCCATCTAGGTTGTATTTCCCTAGTTTGTTTATGAGAAGGTCATGCGAGACATTATCAAAGTCTTACTAAAGTCAAGATATACCACATCTACTGCTTCTCCCCATCCACAAAGCTTGTTACCCTGTCAAAGCTATCAGGTTGGTTTGACATGATGACAAATCCATGCTGACTGTTATTTATCACCTTTATTATCTTCTAGGTGTTTGCAAATTGATTGCTTAATTATTTGCTCCATTATCTTTCCAGGTACAGAAGTTAACTTGACTGGTCTGTAATTCCCTGGGTTGTCTTTATTTCCCTTTTTATAGATGGGCACTATATTTGTCCTTTTCCAGTCTTCTGGAATGTCTCCCATCTTCCATGACTGCTCAGAACTTCTACAGATCATCCCCCCCAGGGTCTTAATTCAGGCATCCAGAAAATGAGGAACACACAATTAGCGACCACCTTTGCTTAGTTTGGTTTAAGTGACTTGCCTAACATCACACGGGGACTCTGTAGCAGAGGCAGGGATAGAATTTAGTTCTGCTGGGCAGAATTCAGCTGCCTTATCTCTGAGACTGTCCTTTCTCTTCCTGCAGTTACCTGCCTCATTCAGTACACACCTCCCAACTTTTGCAACAAATGAAGCAGAATCCCACAGACAAGGCTCCTTTATTATACAACTCTGATTCATCCCCATCCTGATTCATCTGACCTGAGCACTGAATGAGGCAAACATCTTTTTGGAAAAATATCATTTGATCATGTAATTGAAGACTGTACCATAATACATACACACACACAAGGCAGAATTAAGGTTGCACAGACAACCTTAATTCTGGCATTTCCTATCTTTTGAGTTCTTCATTTTGCAAACTTAACATTCTTTTAACTGTGTGGATGTGGGTGTATAATTTCCTAGATTGTTTAAAAAGCAAAATGAAAAAACAAATTCTCCATGAATGAATGCAAGTCAAGATAGGGAAAGAACGGGTTAAAGGATATTTAGATAAGTTAGATGTATTCAAGTTGGCAGGGCCTGATGACATTCATTCTAGAGTACTTAAGGAATGGCTGAAGCAATCTTGGAACTGCTAGCAATTATCTCTAAGAACTCCTAGAGGATGGATGAAGTCCTTGAGACTGGAGAAGGGCAAACATAGTACCTATCTTTAAAAAGGGAAACAAAGAGGACCCAGGAAATTATAGACCAATCAGCCTAACTTCGATACCTGGAAAGATACTGGAACAAATTATTAAACAATCAGTTTGTGAACACCTGTCGGATAATAAGGTTATGAGGAATAGCCAGCGTGAATTTGTGAAGAACAAATTTCCTTTTTTGACAGGGTTGCTGGCCTAGTGAATAAGGAGGAAGTAGTAGATGTGATATATCTTGATCTTAGTAAGGCTTTTGAGACAGTTCCACAGGACATTCTCATAAAAAAAACTAGGGAAATATGGTCTAGAGATGAAATTACTATAAGGTAGGTGCACACCTGGTTGAAAGACCAGACTCAAAGAGTACTCATCAACTGGGAGGGCATATATAGTGGGGTCTTGCAAAGGTCTGTCCTGAGTCTGACGCTATTCTGTAATTCATTAATGATTTGGATAATGGAATGGAGAGTATGCTTATAAAATTTGTGTATGACACCAGGCTAGGAGGAATTGAAAGCACTTGGGAGGATAGGATTAGAATTCAAAACAAATTTGAAAAATTGGAGAATTGATCTGAATTCAACAAGATGAAATTCAATAAAGACAAATGCAAAATATTACACTTGAGAAGGACAAATCAAATGTACAGCTACAAAATTTGGAATAACTGGCTAAGTGGTAGTATTGCGAGAAAGGATCTGGGGGTTATAATGGATCATAAATTGAATATGAGACAACAATGTGATGCAGTTGTAAAAAAGGCTAATATTCTAGGGTGTATTAACAGAAGCGTTGTATGTAAGACTTGGGAGATAATTGTCCTGCTGTATTCAGTACTGGTGAGGCCTCGGCTGCCATACTGTGTCCAGTTCTGGGCACTACGTTTTAGGAAAGATGTGGACAACTTGGAGAGAGTCCAGTAAAGACTCACAAAAATGATAAAAAATGTAGAAAACCTGACTGTGAAAAAAGAGCATATTTAGTCTTGAGAAAAGAAGACGGGGGCGGGGGGGACTGATAAGTCTTCGTATACGTAAAGGGCTGTTATAAAGAGGATTTTGATCAATTATTCTCCATGTCCACTGAAGGTAGGACAAGAAGTAATTAGCTTAATTTGCAGCAATGGAGCTTTAGGTTGGATATTAGGAAAAACTTTCTAACTATAAGGGTAGTTATGTTCTGGAATAGCCTTCCAATTGAGATTGTGGATTGCCCATCATTGGAGGTTTTAAAAACAGGTTGGACAAACACCTGACAGGGATGATCTAGGTTTACTTGGTCCTGCCTCGATGACTTGTCAAGGTCCCTTCCAGCCCTACATTTCTATGATTCTATCATGTGGCATCATATTGAGAGCCACATGGGTCATCAGCAGGGTTGGAACCTTTGGATCCACTTCACCGTCCCCTCCCACTTGAGCTAAGAGAGTAATTGATAGTAGTAATAGGTTGAGATCCTCTGTGGACCAGCACTAAAGGGGGATGATAAGCTTTGCCCAAGAGTTTTACATATGTTTACTTACATTAGAGGAATTGTGAGACTCGGGACTCTTGGACTCCATTTCAGACTCTGAAGGAAAGTGTACTCTAGTAGGTACAGATTCTTCTGCCTTTCCCTCCAACCTGTCCCTGTCCTTGTCCCAGTCTTGTCTTGTCCCTGCTCCATCTCCTTGTCCCATTTCCATTCTCCTTACCAACCTGTTGTCTCCACTCATCCCAGTCTGTCTCATTGCCCAGCAAGTCCTAGTCTCCTCTTCTGGACTCCCAGTCCTAGTCTCCTTACCCAGCCATTCCTAGTTCCCCTCTCCCATTTCCTCATCTGATCTGTGCTGCCCACCCCGAATCCAGGCATCCCCATGCTCACATTCCCCACTGGCTCCCAGTCCCACTCTCCCTCACTGGGCCTCTTGTTCAGTCTCAATATTCCACCAAGCTCTTTGTTCCAATCTCTGCCAGCCTGCTCCAGTTCTTCTTCTGCAACATGGCTTCTTGTGTTCTCATTCTCCTTATCCCCATCACCTCCTCCCCACCTTACTAGTTCCCAGTCTCCCCCATCAACTCCCAGTTTCCCTTTCTCCCACTACCTCAGTCTCCTGTCACCAGGTTCCTTGCCCCATTCTACCGCGTTCCCTCCCCCACCAGGTCCAGCTCTTGTGCCCTCTGTCTTTGCATCGGGCACCTTCCACTTCAATGGCTGCCTGGATGTCAGCAGGGTATTAAGAGCACAGGAGAGGCAGGCTCCCTGCTCTCAGTCCAGGTACTGGATCTGGATCTGGACCCAGCATGACCCAGAACAGTTGGGAACTGCAGTTGCAAGGAAAGTCCTCCTCAGCCCTTACCTGGAGGATGCCCAGTGTGGACAAAATCTTTGGGGAATTAAGCTGTGATCTAGCAAGTCTCTCCTGAGCATGTCCAAACTGATTTTTTTCCCCAAAGTCTTCTAACTTGACCAAATTTGGGTGAATTTTCGTGGAGGTTGCAAAAGGCACATCCCTGACACAAAGACCCACTCCGCCCATCAAATTTAAAGTCACAAAGCATGGGGTTGCTAGAGCTTCTTAAAAAAAATCACCATAATTTTTCAAAAATATGTTTTCCCCTACCTCTCATCTCTGAATGAGCTGAACCATTTTAGGTGAAATGTTCCCCCAAAAGTCAGATACAACGCATGGAAAATTTCAACCCGAACAGCTAAAGTTTTGCAAAGTTGTAAGCAACTTGAAAAAAGGGTCATATAATGGAAAGTGGGGCTACAAACCCCACCTATAATAATCATAAATCACTTTAAACAACTGTAAAAGCAGCAGAGAGTCCTGTGGCACCATCTAGACTAACAAACGTATTGGAGCATGAACTTTCGTGGGTGAATACCCACTTCGTCGGATGCATGTATTCACCCACGAAAGCTCATGCTCCAATATGTCTGTTAGTCTATAAGGTGCCACAGGACTCATCGCTGCCCTTACAGATCCAGACTAACACGGCTACCCCTCTGATACTTTTAAACAACTGGTTTAACTTAAAATCAAGATTCCTTGCTTATCTATTTTTTCTAAAACTTTGTATTATAAGTGTGATTATTTAATAGATAACAATTTTACCAGTGCAATCCAGTTTTAGAAATCTTCACTCATTAACTCTGTTACAGTGCATGCTGACTTCCCAAATAGTTTTAAACAGTTAGTAACAGTCAACTAAGTCTGAATATGGCAACTTCTTAACTGCCTGATTTTAGAGCCTTCCAGTTGTGTTTTAATGTTGTCCATTTGTTTAGCAAAGTTTTATTGTTTGAAGTGACTTAACTTGTGTCTAGCATTTAAAATTTTAAAAAGAAGCTGAAATGTAAAACAGAGTGACATTTAGATTGTCTATGATAGAGTTGCAGAATAAAATGTAAGAGAGCAGCTAGTTGTTTTTCCTGATAATGGTCCAACAGACAGTTGACACCTCTTTAACTTGACCAATGGCATTTAGTTATGTGTATAACCGTTGCTGACCAGAACACTCCAGCTGTGGCACAGAATGTTCATTGCAGGGCTAGGGGAATGAATAGCTTGCTGAAGTGAAGTAGCTAACCAGGAATCACGAAGGGTTACACTGAAGCCAAAGGATTATCTGTTCTGTTTCATATGTTTATTAGCTTTGATTTAAGTAAATAAAAAGGCTGTGACAAAATGTTCAGTCTTGGTTCCAAAAGTTAGGCACCTAAATCAAACTGGCCTGATTTTCAAAAGTGCTGAGCACTCACAGCTTGTAATGCCAGTGGCTGAAGTGGGCTAAAGGCAGACCAGAGCCAGCAATATAGTGCACTGTTGTGGTGTAGCTTCTAGGGATGTTGCCTAAGGGTGTGATGGGTCTGAGTTCAATACTGGCATCCTGACAGTGACTAGTGTTGACCAGGGGTGATGGTTCAGCACACCCCCCATGGCACAGAGGTTAGGTGTGCTCTCTAGGGAACCAGTGGGCTTTGGTTCAATATCAGTATCCTGACAAAGCTCTTATTGAAGTCAGTGAGAGTCATGGGTGCTCAGCATCTTTGAAATCAGGCCACTTTGATTTTAGGTGCCTAACTTTAGGCTTCCATGTTTGACTATTTCACCCACATTACAGGTAGAACAGGTACAGGAGAGGCAATTGCAGATCAAGTTTCCCCAGTCTGCCTGCAAGTGTGCCTCAGCCCTAACCCAAGGAAGTGAGTTAGTGGCTTAATCCCCATGTCCATTCATTCCCTGGCCTCTCTGCTGAACCTGCCAACTAGCATGCCAGTTGTAGAAGATTTTGCAATGTGGATGATGTCTATTTGGAACTGGACTGGAGACCAGTTTCACACAGGCTACTGTATAGGTATCATGGTAGCAACATTAATGTGTGTTGAGTCTGTCTTGAATTTGAACTGATGTCTTAGAGATGATAGGGGTGAAGGACCCCATATTCCATTACTAATCATTTGTCAATCCTCTGAGTTCTGTGTTTTATCAAACATTAGCTTTACCAGGCAGAACACAAGGAATGTGCTGGCATCTTAAAATGAGACTAGAACACATAAAAGAACACATCCGTATGCCTCAGACAGGCATCAGAATGCCTCAAGGATTTCTTGTTTAAACTTCGTAAATTTGATATCACTTTAAAACTATGCAGAAAAGTGAATTGAATATTCATAAGTTTGTAAGACTGACCTGGGGGACTAGATGCTGGCCTCTGTTAAAGCTGCTTTGCGCTGCTGGCCACACAAAACCACTTCAGAGGTGTCCTAATGTGGGGGAATCCCTGGCCAGCAGAGAACTGACACAGCCTGCTTTATGTTACGCTCACCTGGTTTCCTCCAGTGTAGAGGGTGGACAAGAGCAGGAGAGGGTGTGTTTAGAGCAATTCCTGCCTATGGAACAGTCATTGAAATGATGCCTCTAAAATGTACAGGGGTCAAACTGGCAACCATAGGTATCAGACGAACACAAAGGTGGCATCATGCTCCGACAGTTCCTTGTTGCAGAATAGCCCTTGAGACTGCTCCAAGGATTAGAAAGGGAGAGAGCAAAGATGGCGTAAAGACACTTCTGTAGGCCCCAGTCAACACCCCATCTGCTGCACTGAGTAGCGCTCTGGTGTAGCACAGGATCTGGGCCTAGGATTTCTCAATAAATTCAACAGGAATAGAGGCAAAACATAAACTATTTCAGCTCTTTTTAAAGAATTCTTTTATTGATTTCTCTGATAATTTTGAAAGGCAATGCATGTTTGGATCATTTGAATCTTGAGCTAATTAATCTGAGTTATCTGTTTTCTTTACAAATAAAATGTGTGGGGAGACTTCTCTTATTGATCATTGTACTTGTTTTACAATTATAGGTATTTCTCTCTGGATTTCTTCCAAAACCTGAATCAGACAATTCTTTGACAAGTCTTTCAAGTTCAGAAAGGAGTTTCATCTATATAAACAATCGGCCAGTACATCAAAAGGAAATATTAAAGGTACCATACCCCAACTTCTAATTCAATAGAATAAAGAGAGGTTTCTAACTTTCTGCCCACAATTGATAGCTGGTGTAAATTAATTGAAGGTGCAAATGTTAGCTTTTGAAAGTCTGAATACATACACAAATGGGGTACTTTAGGGATCTAAACACTTATTTGCACTACAGTTGATTGTGGGAACAAAATTAAAGACTACATCAAAGCCCCCTTTTTTTTTGTGATGGAGAAAATCAAATAATTCTCACTTGGGACCCAAAGTTATATGAAACTTTCTTCAACACAACCTGAAATCAGGTTGACAACCTCTAAGAAGAGTCAAGTCAGATCAGTCCTCTGCCTCCTATATCCCACAGGCCGTGCTTCCCATCTTATTTAGACTTTAAGCTTGTTTGGATAGAAACTTCATGTTTATGTAGTGCCCAGAATAATGTTTACTCATCCCTGATTGGGGTGTTTGGTCTGGGTGCTACTGTAATACATATAAACAACAATAATAATAATACTTTTGTGTCTTATTTTGAGCTGTCTTCTGAGGTAGAATGGGGCAGTGGCATTCCTCCCCTTCCCTCACCAAGATTTTATAACAAAAGCTTTATTTACACAGCTTTGGGTTACAAGTGAATGGGGTGACCAGCCATCCCGATTTTATCGAGACTGTTCCGATATTTGCTTGTTTGTCCCGCGTCCCGACCGATGTGTGGTCGGGACACTGGATAAACAAGAAATTTTGCCCTCCCGGAAGGGCTCTTGTCCCCCCCGCCCCCCGACTCCGCTCCCTCCATCCCCCATTGGCTCCCTCCCCAAATCCCCGCCTCTTCCCCAAGCATGTAGCATTCCTCCTCCCTCCCAGGCTTGCTGCTGTAATGGCGGGGCAAGCCTGGAGGGAGGGGGTGGTGGCCGGCTTCCAGTTCCTGGAGCTGGTGAGTACGGGCACCGGGCGGGCAAGGGGGGCTGGCAAGGGGGCTGCTCCCCCCAGGAGGGCGACAGGGGGGCTCCAGACCCCGGCAGCGGTGGGGGAGAGCGGCTCGGGGCCGCACAAGTGGCCATGTAAAGTTTATTGGCTTGGGGGGTACCCCGGCCGGCTCCTTGCCCCTGTAGGGGAGTAGTGTCCCCACCCCGCGCCAGCATGTTGCGCCAGCCGCCGCAGGCCAGGTAAGGAGCCGAGTCAGCCCCTCCCCCCTCGTCCTGGCTCCTCAGCTGCGCGCGCCCCCCCCCCCTTGTCCTCCTGGGGGAGCAGCCCCCTTGCCTGCCCCCCCGGTGTCCCTACTCACCAGCTCCAGGAACTGGAAGCCGGCCACCACCCCCTCCCTCCAGGCTTGTGCCGGCATTCCAGCTGCAAGCCTGGAGGGAGGAGGAATGCCGCTCAGCTGAGGAGCCAGGACGAGGGGGGAGGGAGGACTCAGCTCCTTAACTGGCCTGCGGCGGCCGGCGAAACATGCTGGTGCGGGGTGGGGACGCTATCCCCCTACGGGGCAGGCCGAGGAGCCCACTCACGCGGCCCTGAGCCGCTCTCCCCCACCGCTGCTAGGGTCCGGAGCCCCGCGCCTCTCGCTCCAGTGGCTCCTTCCCCGCCTGCTAATTCCCCCAGCACCTGCAAAACAGCTTTTTTTTATTTTTTTGCCCCCCCGTCCCCCCCTCCCCCCGTGTCCCGATATTTCCTGTCAGTGATCTGGTCCCCCTACAAGTGAAAGTGTATCTACTAAGAAAAAAATCTTTCCAAGTTATGCTGAAATAATCGTTGTACCTGAACTACAATATGTAAGCCTGAGATTTTAGTTTCACACTTTATTATCCTAAGAAGGAAGAAAAAAGTGATATATCTCCAGGCCCGCCAACAGAAATTCTGGCCCCCAGGGCCGTCCTTCGGGGGGGGGGGGTGGGCCCAAGGTGGAAGTGACAAATACGTCACTTCCAGGACCACCGACACCGGCCTGCGGGGCCCCCCAAAGCACGGGGCCCGGAGCAATCTCGCACGCCTAAGCGCCCTGCAGTGGCGGCTGGGGGCCCTTGGGCCCTTTTAAATTGCCCAGGCCCCTGGGCAATTGCCCCCTTGTGCCCTTCCTCCCCTCTCCCCCCATCGACAGGCCTGTATATATCATACAACTGTAGTTCAGTTTGTTGCTGAGAACAGAACTTGAGGGTGATGTGGGTATATTACAACTGCATGATTTAAAAAGATTTGTTCTGCAGTTTACCCTTATCCTTAACTTTTTTTTCTTTTTCTTTTCTGTTCTATTACATAATTCTTGTTTGATTTCCCACCTGCCCCGCAAATACTACTATTCACCCACCCTGTTAGCAGGAGATAAAACCCTAAAAATAACTGCTGAATAGTTCTGTAGTCTGTTGGTGGCAGGTGAGAGGTTTTAACTCCATCAGGAGATAAGAGAAGTGAGAAGACTTGGGGGGGGGAGGGAGACCTGGAGAAAATCTTAGGCGCAGTCAGGGTTCCAGAGAGAGCTTATCTCTATTATTTAAATTGCAAATGAATCCTGATCTGAGGAAGAGGGTGAGTTTGACATTGGTGGACGTGGTAGGAATGCCACCTTCTCATTCATCCTTTTTCTTTCCTCAAAGGAAACAATATTTATTTCAAAATATTACAATATATACATATATTTTTATTTTTTAAAAATTCAGAGATAATGGTGTTCAGTTGTCCTAGAAAAAAGTGCTGGATCTCCTGCCCACTTTGGGCATTGAATAGAACCGTACATTACCTTTTTCTCCAAATATATCAAGTGGGCTAAATATATTATTTCAGAAAGTTCATGGAGCCACAATTAATACTTTGGAGCAGATTTTCTGGGACTTATGTGGCACAAAGGCAGTGGAAACCACATGCAAATGCCCTACTGAGGATTTTCCTGGTGTACAGAGCTCCCCAAAAGGACATTTTTAACTTCTTTGTTTTAGCATCTTCTTTAATTTGACAAAATACAATTTAAAAACTGTTTGTATAGTGTAGTATTTTGCTTCTGTACCTTTTGGGTCTATTTTATTACTTTTACTGACTTTCCTTTGTTCCATTTATCTGTAGCTGGTTCGACGGTACTATAATCTGAAGTCACATAAAGATTCTTCTCGTTCGTACCCTGTTTTCTTTATTAATATTACTGTACCTGGCTCCACTGTGGATGTTAATTTAACACCTGATAAAACTCAAGTTTTACTTCATAATAAGGTAATTTATATTTTAATTTATTTTTAAATTGGTATTGCTTGCTTAGGCCCTGATCTTACACAGACTTACCACATTTAATTTTAGGCTCATGCATAACTCATTTGCTTCAGTGTGAGTAATCAGGTGGTTAAAATTAAGCACATACATTAGTCTTTACAGGAATGAGGCTTTAGTAGTTCATATATGATAGGCTGCCCTTGTAACATGACTATTTGAAAATTATTGAATCAAATGAGTAACCATTTATTTGATTTTAAAGATCATTTGTGTACTATCATACTAGCCCCTGTCTCAGCCATGCTCCCTTCAGAGCCCAATATCCTGAGAACATCTATACTGAGTTAGATCATGATCCATCTAACCCAGTATCCTCATCGGACAGTGTCCAGGCCCAGATGCTTCAGAGGAAATGAACAGCGTGATCTGTCTCCTACCATTCTGTCCCAGGTTCTGGCAGGTGGAGATTTAGGGACACCCAAAGCATGGGGTTTTATCCCTCACCATCTTTTCTGATAACCATTGATGGATCTATCCTCCATGAACTTATCTAACTCTTTTTTAACTTAGTTATACTACTGGCCTTCACAACATCCCCTAGCAAAGAGTTCCACAGGTTGACTATGTGTTGTGTGAAGAAGTACTTCCTTATGTTTGTTTTTTAAACCTGTTGCCTATTAATTTCATTGTGCGACCCCCTCATACTTGCATTGTGTGAAGGGGTAAATAATACTTCCCTATTCGTTTTCTTCATATTATTCATGATTTTATAGACCGCTATCATATCCCCCTTTAATCATCTCCTTTTCTAACCTGAACTGTCCCAGTTTTTTTAATCTCTTCCCATATGGAAGCTATTCCATACCCCTAGTCATTTTTGTTGCCCTTCTCTGTATCTTTTCCAATTCTAGCACACCTTTTTTGAGATGGGCAACCAGAACTTCACACAAAATTGGATGTGTGGGTGTATCATGGCTTTATATAGTGGCATTGTGATATTTTCTGCTTTATTATCTACCCCTTTCCTAATGGTTCCTAATGTTCTGTTAGCTTTTTAGACTGCTGCTGCACATTGAGCAGATGTTTTCAGAGAACTATCCACAATAACTCCAAGATCTCTTTTTTGAGTGATAACTGCTAATTTAGCTTCCATCATTTTATAGGCATAGGTGGGATTATGTTTTCCAGTGTGCATTACTTTGCGTTTATCAACATTAAATTTCATCTGCCATTTTGTTGCCCAGTCACCCAGTTTTGAGAGAACCTTTTGTAGCTCTTCGTAGTCTGCCTGGGACTTAACTATCTTGAGAAGTTTTGTATCATCTGCAAATTTTGCCACCTCACTGTTTACCCCTTTTTCTGACCCCTGTTTACTGACATTTCATATATTTTAACCCTGGGGACCTTCCCTCTTATCCCGTGACGGCTTAGTTTGTGTAAGAGTCTTTGTTGGGTGACCTTGTTAAAGGCTTTCTGAAAATTCTACTACACTGAATCGACTGGATCACTCTTGTCTACGTGCACGCTGACTCCCTCAAAGAATTCTGATAGATTGGTGAGGCAATGATATACCTTTACAAAAGCCTTGTTTACTCTTCCCCAACATATCATGTTCATCTATGGGTCTGATAATTTTGTTCTTTACTATAGTCTCAACCAGTTTTCACTGTACTGAAGTTAGGCCTATTGGCCTGTAATTGCATGATTGCCTCTAGAGAGTTTTTAAAAATAGACATTACATTAGCTATCCTTCAGTCATCTGGTACAGAGGCTGATTTAAGTGATAGGTTACATACCACAGTTAATAGTTCTGCAATTTCATATGAGTTCCTGCAGAACTCTTGGGTGAATAGCATCTGGTCCTGTTGATTTATTACTGTTCAACTTATCAGTTTGTTCCAAAACCTTCTCTATTGACACCTCAGTCTGGGACAGTTCCTCAGGTTTGACACCTAAAAAGAATGACTTGAGTGTGGGGATCTTCCCCATATCCTTTGCAGTGAAGACTGATGCAAAGAATTCATTTAGCTTCTCTGCAACAGCTTTGTCTTCCTTGAGTTCTGCCTTATAGCATCTTGATCATCCAGTGGCCCCTCTGACTGTTTCATAGGTTTCCTTCCTCTGATGTACTTAATTTTTTTTTCTGTCATCTTTTGTGTGGTTAGCTAGTTTTTCTTCAAATTCTTTCTTGTCCTGCCTTATTATAATTTTACACTTGACTTGCCAGAATTTGTTCCTTTCTATTTTTCCTCACTAGGATTTGACTTCCATTTTTAAAGGTTGCTTTTTTACCTCTAGCCACATCTCTTACTCTGCTAGTTAGCCATGGTAGCTTTTTTTTTTTTTTTTGTCCTCTTGTTTGTTTGTTTGCTTGTTTATATTGAGTATACATTTACTTTGAGCCTCTATTGTGATGTTTTTAAATAGTCTTCGTGCAGTTTAATTACATTATGGTTGTTACTACTGAAAGAATTCAGTTATATTCACCTCTTGGACCAAATCCTGCGTTCCACTTAGGGTACGTCTATACTTACTTCCTAGTCCGGATGTAAGCGATCGATCTTCTGGGATCGATTTATCGCTTCTTGTCTAGACGCGATAAATTGATCCCGTATCGATCCCGGAAGTGCTTGCCGTCGACGCCGGTACTCCAGCTCAGCGAGAGGAGTACGCGGCATCGACGGGGGAGCCTGCCTGCCGCGTCTGGACCCGCGGTAAGTTCGGACTAAGGTACTTCGAATTCAGCTACATTATTAACGTAGCTGAATTTGCGTACCTTAGTCCAAAGTGGGGGGGTTAGTGTGGACTAGGCCTTAGGACTAAATCAAGAATTTCCTCTCCTCTTGTGGTTTCCAGGTCAAGCTGCTCCAAGAAGCAGTCATTTATGGTGTCTAGAAATTTTGTTTGTGCATCCTTTCTTCAGGAGACATATACCCAGTCAATATGAGAATAGTTGTAATCCCCTATTATTATTGTGTTTTGGGCCTCTGTATCTCTCTAATCTCCCTGAGCATTTCACAATCACCATCATCACCCTGATCAGGTGTTGGCAGTATATTCGCGCTGCTATATACTTTATAACATCAATTATTTTAAGTCATAAGTTCATTTCTGTCTTCACAGAGCTGCTTAAATCAGCCATGCATAGTACTTATATCACAATAGCGCTTTTCATCTTCAGATGGCTTTATGATGACTGGTCTGTAAACAGAAATATGATTTATGTCCTTTTTACACAATTCTTTTCATAATTTTATAGTTACTTACATTAAGTGGGGGATTTAAATACAACATTAATATTAAAAACTTGAGTTGTTTCTGTTTAGGGCCAAATTTTGCCATTGTGTGTGTGGCATGCCCTTTGACATCATGGAGGCTACAGGATGTAATATTCATGACTGAGATTGAAACTTGGCCTATTGTATCTTGTATCAGAGATCGCATAGAGACCGATTGTGATACGCTTCCTATCACTGAATAGCACCTTTAGATCATGAGTAGTACCATGGAAATCAGTGGGTTTGCTTACACTGCTCAAGGTAGATAAGGGCTTCTCTACACAATGAGATAATATGCACTACAGGGGTATGATTTCTAAAGTGCTCTGTGTTGCGTAGTACTAGATTCACATTAAAGGTTCCCTAGCATGCTTTAATGTAGGGCTGTTTGAAACAGCCCAATTAACGCACAGCACATTAGTATGCTTTAGAAATCATACCTCCATAGCGTGGATTATGGGAGACAAGCCCTAAGGGTGGCACAGTCTAGACTAATATGTAACCACCTCTCTTAACAAGGCATTTTCTTGGTTTTGTGGGTTAGAATCACAGGATAAATGATATTTCAATATAATTTGTATGAAAAATAAACATAAGCAGATTATTTTCACATAATTTTGTTTAAAACTCTCCTTTTACTCTAAAGAAGTTTTCTTTCTTTGTTTGTTTTTAAAATTTTCTACCTTTCATATAAAAACAGTCTTTGAACCATTCTATGAATGAACACTCTCACTAAAATTGTGATGCTAACTTGACTTGGTTGTTAGTCCATTCCACCCTGATAGTGTGTTTCTAACTCCAGTTAGTGTATACTGAGTGAGAATAGATACTCTAATACTGTTCTAAAGAAACAACATACAAGTACTAGGTCATAAAGAAAGCAGTACATCTGTTTTGTGGTATTAAAATTTATCAGTGGAGCAAAAGTATTTATAGGGAAAGATTTAAGGCTAAAGGATCTCACTGATTAGTGAACGTTTGGCATATTTTAATGCGAATGTATGAACTACTAATGCTTCATAATACAATCAATCTAAATTAACTCAAAAAATACAGTGAATAGAATTGTGTTTTATTGCTATTGTATTGTCAACAACTGTCAAGTACATTTTCATTGACAATTTGTCCTAATGCTTATGAGTTTTCTTTTCAGGAATCTGTCTTATCTGCTGTTGAAAATGTATTGACATCGCTGTATGGGCTACTACCTGGTACAGTTTCTTCTGAAACTAATAAAACAGATGTTACCTCAGTGGACATGGTTGTTAATGAAACAGAACAAACAGATGTGCTTGTTAATAAAACGGAACCATTTGGAAACAGTGATCCACATGCACATACTTCATCCTTTTCATTCAGTAATGATGTGCAAAATGGTCAAGCAGGAAAAAACACAGATGTCTGCTTAAAGCATCAAAGATTTTCTAGTGATAATACTCATGGTCTCCTCAATAGAAAAGAAGTTTCTGGCACTGATATGACTGTGAGTGATATATCTCAAGACAGTTCCATAAATAATTTATCATGTGAGGACAGCCAGAATGGATATAGTGTAACATTAACCCTAGATGGCAGTACTCACATGGACACTCAATCTAAAAACAGAAGTGAGCATCCTTTGAGAGCCAGTCACACTAATGAAGTGGAAAAAAATGAGGCAAATACAGTCCCTGAGTATGTATCTGAAATCTCTGCTGATAATTGGAGCAAGGGGAATGCACTTAAAAATGCTACAGGAGAGAACCTGGAACCTGTAAAGATTTTGATGCCTGAAGTAGGAGGAAAAACAAATCATAAGGCAAATGAAAATACTGATGAACAAGATCATGATCAGCAGAGTGCAAATCAAAATATTAAAAAAACGAATGTGGTTACTGATAAAGCAGGACAGATCATGGCCTATGATTTAATTAGTAATCAAATAATCCGGAAACCCATATCAGCAGTTGCCCTGTTCACCCAAGAATATCGTTCTAGATTATTAACTGATAATCCAAAGGCCAACATGGAGGACTTGATGCTGAAAATTGAAGGACTATGGGAGAAACTGAGCAAAGAGGAGAAAATGAAGTAAGTTTCCAGAGTTTGCACCTGACCTCTAAGCCATGTAGTTTCCATTCTAGGTGACTCATTGGGTGCAAAAAAATGAAAAATTACATCCACATAATTTATAAAAAACAGGATGGAAAATGATTTTTGGCTTGCCAAGAACACCATCCTGGCTAAAGGTTGTATTGCTAATTATGATGTTTACTGTGTGCAGATATGTACTGCTTTCTGTATTACTAATTTTTCCACTCTGTTTTTCAATTTAAATATGTTGCTGTCTTTCGTAAAATGCATCAATTCTTGCAACTTATTAAAATTATATTTTCTTGTAGACAGAGACAATGACCCTGTATAATTGCCATCTTACTTTGGTAGATTTTTGATTTATTCTTTAAACACTTGGCACATGTTGTGTGTTCTCTCTGTGCCATTATACACATCTCAGAGCAGTTACTATCACCAACCTTCTTTTGCCAAATACCAAGGCACATTTTGGGCAACTTTTTTCCAAGGGCCGGCCGATTCACTGTGCTAACTTATATCCCATTCAGCTGTTTTGTGGTCAGTGGGATTGCACAGGTGTATAAGATCGCACAGAATGTCACTGCATTTTTTTTTAACAATTACTCTCCATTACTTTCAATAAAATATAACTATCTTGTCATTCTCATGTAAATCCTGGCCTTATCTGTGCATTTGCTGGGGTGCCCCCACCCTCTTGAGCTGTCACAGTTCTGCTGGCTGGCTAAGTCCAGTTTTTAGGATAATCAGGCAGGAGGTGTACAGCACCTGAATTGCATGAAGCCCACTTTTACAGGACTTACCAAGAGGCTGTCATTCTGGGTGTGTTGTGGGAGAAGTTGGTTAGCAGCTGAGGATCCCCCACCATGTAGTTCCCCTATCCTTCTCTCCTCCATCTCCTATTTTTTTTTCATTGCTCTACACAAAAATAACTTTTCCCAGACTCTAGGCATTTGAACAGGTTGTTCTGTTTTTTAAAATACAATTTAAAAAAAAAAAAAAAGCCCCTTAAGTCCAGAAGGTATCCCAATCCCCATAACTATGTATAAAAAACTGCATCAGATGAATTCTGAGAAGTATTTCATGCTACCCAAATCCCCACTGATTCAGAGATCTCAGCACTCCCCAGCAGCCAAACAAGTAGATTGTCTTAAGCACCAGCCACAGAGGTGCTCTGTGGCTTGTAGGGAAGAATTAAATTAACCATAATCCCTAAAACAGTCACTTGCTCATATTTTTCTTTAATCATCTGATTCTCTACCCACTGAAGTTAGTGGAAGTTTTGCCATTGACTTTAGTGGGAGAAGAACTAAGCTCTGAACTGCTGCTAGGAGCAAAAAGAATGAGAGAATTTTTCCCGTGTGGGATGTGATGGTCACTTATGAAGCTTGCCACTGAGAAGCTGCTTTTAAAAGCTAAAACACTGTTAGGAATATGGGATTTGCAATACTAATCCAAACTCTTCCATCATCTCTAACATCCTGATTCTGGTAGTAGCCAGAGTCTGAGACGCTGAGGAAAGAAAACAGTCCATAAGGCACCTAGTCAGTTATGGAGTGCATTGCCATATTCAGTGGGAGCAGGGGAAGAATAGTTCCTTCTTGGCCTCACAGGTAATCATTTTGTACTATGAAGCATGCAGCTCAATTACACTTATCAACTTGTGTAGTTGTAACTGTCACTTTTGGTCATAAAATGGTTGAACCTTATATCCAGTTTGCTCTTTTTTCACTATAAATGTCACCTCCAATGAAATTACAGATGAGTGACCAAATCCTGAATACTGGAATCTCCATATTACCTAAAATGAAGACCTATCTCTAGATATGTAATTCATATTGACACCAAATTTTTTTAACCTGATTTTACAATATTTTCACACATTTCAAGACCTTAAAAATGTTGCTTGCTTGCATTATATAACACTTCCCTGCAAACTGAACTGTGGTGCATTGGGAAAGCTTGTGTGCACCAATAACCCTCTGATCTATGCCAATAGGAGTTTTAACTCCTGGCAGGTTACCCAAGCCAGACATGTTATGGGAACCCTAATTCTATTTTTTTCTTAATTTTTCTGCAATTAAAATCTCAGTTTTAATGTTCTACTAGCATTTATTTTTAAACAAAAATTGGATTGCTCTTGGATGGAAAGTGAATATGCACTATACATAGAATATCTGTTGAAGCTGATTTCCATATAATTTAATTAAATTAATAATACCTTTGAACAATATTCTGTTATAAACACCAGCGGTAACACTTGTCATTGTCTGCCAGCAAAGCAACATTTAATATAATTCCATCCTAAAGATATATTAGATAGAGAGGAATTCCCAGACTATAAGGAATATCCAGCTAGCATTTATTACAAAAACTAATTTTTCCCATTTGCAAAAAATTAACTTTTATCAAGTTGGATACAAAGATCAGCTCCCTAATGTTTTCTTTATTTTCATCAAAACTATTGTCTGGGGTTTTACAGATTTCCCTCTTTCAGATGGATATAACAGCTAAGTCTTATGGTTCAGTGTGTAAGTATTGGCTAAGGCAAGAAACAATCCAAGAGACCAAAGATCTAAGAGAAGCTAACAAAGCAGAAAGATCTATAGTTGTCTTCTCAAAGATAGCAATCTTGAAGATTTGTTCAACGTTTAAAAAAAATGTCATTCTCTACTAACTCGGTCTACCAGGTACAGTCTGGATAAATTAGCTCACCGATTGCAGGGGTTCTCAACCTTTTTCTTTCTGAGGCCCACCTAACATGCTATAAAAACTCCACAGACCACCTGTGCCACAACAACTGTTTTTCTCCATATAAAAGCCAGGGCTGACGTTAAGGGGTAGCAAGCAGGGCAGATGCCCAGGGCACCACAGGGGGCACCGCAAAGCTAAGTTGCTCAGGCCTCAGCCCCAGGTGTTGGCTCCAGCCTGGGCTGTAGTCCTGTACAACGGGGCTTTGGCTTTCTGCCCTAGGCCCTAGTGAGTTTATCATGCTGGCCATGCTTGGCGGACTCCCTGAAACCTGCTTGTGGGCCCCCAGGGGGTCGTGGGCCCCCAGGGGGTCCCGGCCCCCTAGTTGAGAACCACTGACCTATAGTAACAAGGGGATTGTATATTTAAAAGGGTAGTCTAAGAAAATACAGATTGTCATCAACAGTCCATACGCTTTTACAAGCTGCCAATAAAAGTCAAGAAGAGGTATATTTTCTCAAAAGCAGCCCTAGAATGTGATACTTATCAAATACAGTAGAGTTTGAAATAATTGACTTGCATTATCTGGATGAACCGACTTGCCAAAGGATGTCCTCTTTATTTTATTTTGGGGTATTTGGGGCTCTTTCGGGTCAAATTTTGCCCTATTCAAATGATCCTGCTTGCTTCCTCTCTATAACAGTCTCGTGGATTTCTCACTGCTTGCTAAATCTTTCCATCTGGGCTTAAGGTACAAGTGAGAAATAGTAAAATGTAGGAAGAAGAACAGGAGTACTTGTGGCACCTTAGAGACTAACAAATTTATTAGAGCATAAGCTTTCGTGGACTACAGCTTAAGTCACATGGGAGGAAGCCTTATTTTTCCTCCTTGAGCAAAGCTCCTTTTGGAACTAGCCTGATATTTTCCTTAAACAATTCATTGCTTTTGAATTGAGAATTCCAGCATCATCTCTAATCAAACTTCCTAAGTCACCTCTAACTAGCCAGGAGGCAACTACCTGTATTTCTCCTGGCCCCTCTGGATCACACTTGCCTATGCAGAAAGATCTTTCTTGAAAAGGGAAATGGATAGCTTTCATTGTTAGTGACCCTGCTGTTTACTTTCTGAATGTAGACTGGACACTGTCAGATACTTACAAAGCCCCCAAACTCAACACTTGCAGGGCTGGAGTTTCTCCTGAATTAAACCTATAACAACAAGTGTTTCTTAAATGTGTGCATTTTTAAAGTTTTAATATGTCATTGTAAACCCAATAGCCACATAATTAAATGTTCACCTTTGTAACAAACTGGCATTGAAAGCAGAAAGAGTATGGATCAGGTCAAAGTTGTAACCCAATAATCAGGATAAAGTTTTTCTGTTTCATCCATTAATTTTACAAGTAGCAGATGTTTTTTATCTTAACATTTACTCCATATTTTTCTTGGACATGATTTATTGCTCATCCCAAGATGACTGCTTTAGTAAACTAAATATTAGTACCATATGTGAATGTTAGCACATTATAATTAATTACAAATGGTGATCCTTCTGTTGACCTTATTTTCCACCTTACATGCAGATAATAGAATCTGACTGTTCCAGCAAGTATCATTGAATAAATTAACATAAGACCAGTTAAAATACTTATTTCCAATACTTATATAGGATAATACTGCTTCTTACTGGAAATCAGTTGTATTACTAGACAGAATCCAGGAGTTTGAATGGGGGTAGGAAAGGAGAATTGAGCAAATTGCTGCTAAGGTCTTCAAACATTAAGATTTGTATCTGGGAGGCAACCAGCCCTATAGATCTGTATTGTAAAGTTCCTGCCTTTATATAACCTAAAATAATGTTAAGGTTATTATCTTAGTCGTGTCCACAAAAAAGCGTATAGCAATTTTTAAGTGTCATAGAGCCTGACTGTGCAATACCCATCCCTGTTGTTCAGCACTAGCTCTTGCTTACTCCCATGAGGTCAATACGATTACTCGCTTAAATACTCACCAACAGCCAATGCAAGGGTTGCATAGCTAGTCGCATGATCTCAATCCCCTTTATACTTAAGCACTGATCTAAAAGAGGTCCTCACTTGAAGGGTCTGAGTGTTACCCAGTATGTACAGCCACAGATTAACACAGGAATTGCTATAATAATGACTAGTAGCCAGTGTAGTTCTGTATCTTGTTTCTTACAGTGGTTAGAACTAGATGCATCGAGGAAAGGTATAAGAAATCCCAGAGTGGACAATTAAAGAATAGCCTGCTTATAGGAAAGTTTCTTCCTTAACCCCAGTCAGTTAGTGGTTGGTTTAAGCAAGATAATTTATATCCTGTATTATTTCTTTCCTATCTAATGTAGCTGTGGATCATCTTATTATTCATATAAATGAATCATCGTTTTTTAAATCCTGCTATGCACTTGGACTCAATGATATGTTGTGACAGTGAATTCCACAGGATGGATAATATATACATTGGGTAACAAAAAGTCTACCATTTTTAAATTTTTGCTCTCATTTTCATTGAGTATCCCGTTGCTTTTATATTATAAAAGGGAGTAAATAGGAGATCCTCCTTTACCTTCTCTGTACCAGTCATAATTTATGTCTTTGTTTAGTTTAGAATACCTGGCAATCCCAGTCTTTTCAAATTCTCCTCACCTCAAACTAAAGTCTTTCTAGAGATGGTCTGATCCATAGCATTATTTTGTATTTGTATAGTTTAAATGTGTTTAAAGAATCTATACAATAAACTACATCAGTGTAATTTTATTTCTTTATAAAGTTATTCAGTTATTCAAACTGATCTTTGTAGACTAGGCTCTTACTGAAATCCTGCTTGAAGAAAGTCTTTTCCTGGGCTCTTATAATTTAGCCCTGGGGCTGGGTAAGCAGTATTCCATAGCAGTTTGCTACCAAATGCCTGCGCTTCTCTGATAAGTTGATTGATATGGCTATTATCAATAGTCCCCAAAAATTATGAATGTAGGTATCAGTGTCAGTTTTTTATACCTATACAATCAAAGAATTGAAAACCATTTGAAGTCAAAATGCCAAGTGGCATTTACTCTGCAATACAAATTAAGTGCCTATAAGTTGAACATGTACTTCTGAAACAGTATTTCTGGTTATAAATTTAAGGTTAGATTGAGCCTTTAGTTGTAAAGCAGAAGTAACAGCTCAGCTCTTCTGGCTGTCACACTGGGGTAGAGGCAAGGCTCCATCCACTGTTCAGACACTTCTCACCCACTTGGTCAATGGGGTAGGGTACAGGGGTGCTGAGTACCTGGGTCAGGATGCAGAGAAAGCTAATGTGGCTATGAAAGGGAGTGGAGGTGCATGACTGTATGAGAATGGGTGTCACAATCTGGCCTTTAGTTTGTTACATTTGTGATTTCTCTCCCACACCCTGCCCCACTCTCCATTTAGGTATGAAGAAAAAGCCACAAAAGACCTGGAACGATACAACAGACAAACCAAGAAAGCTGTGGAGCAGAGAATACAGAGCTCAACAAAAGAGACAGAAAAAAGATACAAGTCCAAACTGAAGACTTCTCTCTCTGACCAGCAGAAACTTGACAAACTTTTTCAGGCTCAAATTGAAAAGAAACAGAGACATAACCAAGCTATGAAAATTGTACAGGTGCCTTTTTCTATGAGTTCTTTCAAACGTAAACTTCAGAGGCTTGAGAAGACAAATTTTGATAAAAACGAGTCTTGCCTGATCTGTCACCTGAGTTTTCCTGATGCATGGATAATTGCTTCTGGAAAAAAAATCATGTTGCTAAATCCGTATAGAGTGGAAGAAGCCCTACTTTATAAAAAACTACTGGAGCAACACAAACTTCCTGTAGAGAAACTGGACAAGCCAATTGTATTAACTGACAGGTATAGTAGTGTGGAGCCAGGGTGTTGTCGTGGGTTTTTTTGTTTTGTTTTGTTTGGGGGTTTTTTTGTTTTTGTTTTTTGTGGTTGATTTTGTTTTTTTAAGTATCACATAGGAATTATCTACTGTAAACACTGTGGAGGCCTTAGGCACAATTTTTTTTTTTTTTAAGTGGTGGTCCCTCACTCAAGATGCACAAGAGCTCCATGGACCTGAGACCAGAAGACTTATTAGCAGTGTCCATAGGTCTGTGCCTGTGTCTCCTTGTGTTCCAAACAGAGGGCATAGAGGGTGGTGCGGATTTCCTGCCTCTTCAGTTGCTTTTTACCCTCCATGGTCCGCGGAACCCCTCCACTGTCCACATATTTACTAGCATTCCTGCTTAAATTTCAAATTTTTCTGTAAAAAGTTTTTACCTTTATCTAGTTAGTTAGTGGTAGTATTTAGTTAGCTAGTGTTAGTAGAGGTTTTGGGGGCATTCCTCCACCCCAATATTCCCACCATTTGGAGTACTTGGTATGTCTAAGATCCCTGGCTTCAAGAGCTATGTGGCCTGTCCCCAGCTCTTCCCAGTTAGTGACTTCCATGACACTTGTTTCTATTGCCTAGGGAGATCAACATCCCCTCCAGGTTGCAATATTTGGCATTCCTTTCCCCTCTGAACCTGGCAATCTTGAAAGTTCCAGCTCAGAAAATCCCTGTGGATTGCTCAATGAGGCCCCAGGCCAATCCTGAGTCATCAGACTCCCTGTTCATTGGTTGTAGATGCTGAGAAGTGCCCCTCTGAGTACAGTACTCCCCTGTTCTGGATCATGAGGGGACAGAGCTAAGGACCTTAACAGGCACAGTAGGTGGGAGGAGATTAAGAGCACTCTCATAAAAAGGAGAAATCCCCTCCCTAGTCCTCATCTAAGAAGAGGACTTCTTCCTCTGCACCCTCCCAATCTGGTCAGACTCTGCATCCTGTTACAGTTGTGTCAGGATCTCAAGGGGAGCACAGGTCTGGCTCGTGGTATGGAGAGCCAAGAGTACTTTGAAACCGCTGACCCATGAAGGGGTGGGACCACCTCCAGTACCAGTAAGCAAAAAAAGAGAACGATGCTGCCCACACCAACAGCACCCTCCCTCATCAAAAAAAGGGATTTGGTGATGCCAGTATTCACCACCTGACCTTAATTAGCACCACTGGCTCTGTCATGAGGTAGATACAGACCACACAACTCAACTCCAGTTACTGTAAGGTAAGTAACATTTCTTTTTAAATCTACTGGGAAATGTTACTTTTACATTTACACCATGTTTTAAAATTAGAAAGAGACCTAGTCCTGCTCGTATTGAAGTTAGTAGGAATTTTGTCATTGATTTTAGGGTTGTGAAGTGAGGGCCAGATACTTCTTAAAATAAATTATTTTATTCATCACCCAGAGCTTTGCTAAATACTCCCTATTTCCACAGCCCCTCACCAACTTCTATTGGTTGTGGAGCAGGCAAGGTCTAATGTTAATTTCTAACCATCTAGATTTTGGGGTTCTTTTAGAAAAAACATATAGAATGTAAGAGAATTAGTATCCTTATCAGCATACCTTAACAGTTTCTACGCATTATAATAATATTTCAATTTTTATTTAATTGGATCATTCTTGCCAGCTACCAGAGGGGTAGCCGTGTTAGTCTGAATCTGTAAAAAGCAACAGAGGGTCCTGTGGCACCTTTGAGACTAACAGAAGTATTGGGAGCATAAGCTTTCGTGGGTAAGAACCTCACTTCTTCAGATGCAAGTGAATCGAAAGCTTATGCTCCCAATACTTCTGTTAGTCTTAAAGGTGCCACAGGACCCGCTGTTGCTTCTTGCCAGCTAGTTTTTATAACAGCTTTATTATCTAGCAATTTTAATTTTTAAATCATGATGCTTTTTTCTTGGAATAATAGGAATATGCTTTTGATTTAGGTAATTTATTGTTAGCATATCAGTTACAAAAAATAAAACACAGGTCTTTGGGATATAAAAAGAAAATTGTCACACTCAAGTCTGTCTTTTTCAAGCTGATTTGACCTGGAGTTTTTATGGTACTTCTGTTTTCCAAAAAGTCTAATGTTGCCCTTTTACAAATAAAAATCCATTTATCCCTGGATTTTTTCATATGTACATATAATTTTAAAAATGGCTAATAGATTATACTACTTGGTTAACAGCTTGTAATCCTGGAATTGTCATGCTGGTAGTAAATATATTACTGTTCACTCAGTCTCTCTGTTTATTATAGTTTCTTTGTTATTTTAAGCCTTGTGAAATTATTGTTTGCTTGTTTGTTTTTCAGTTTGTTCAGCGGATCTCATTATATGGATTCTCTCTACAATATGACAAAGGATTGCCAAAAATTAAATGGATCAATTTACTTGTCGGATCCAAGGCTTATAGCAAATGGTTTTAAGATAAAAATGATACCAGGTATGATGTAGTTTTGTATTTATTTTGAATCTACTGAAACTTTTTTATTTCACAGTTGAAATGACTGCATATATGATATATTATAAATCTATATTTCCTCACCAATCAAGCCATCTGTACCCTCAGTTCCTCAGCATTCAAAGATATTCCTATCTGGCTAAGAGCATCATCTCTGTCACTCAGCGCATGGGGAAATGGAAAATGATGGCTGGCTAGTGTGGAGGTAGAGCAGAGCTTCAAACAAACATTTTGTCAGGGATAAAACCAAGGTCTCCTAATTCTCAGTCCTGTGCTCTGACCACTGGCCCAAGCTGCAAATGAATGTTGATAAATCTACCACTTGTGATGTAGGAAGCACTCATTATATATTTTGCAGATGACTTTGTTACATCCATGCTCTGCCTTGATGATGTTGACCCACATCATAACACATCAGATTTATTTTCTTAAAAGCCTTTCCTGTATTAAAGCCATTGTCGTAGACTGGAATCATAATTCATGGATATCCCTGTGCATTGCAGCTGAATAAGGACAGAGTTGTTTTTGTTTTCTTTGAAATGTGAAGCTTTCCTTATTGGCACACTTGCTAAACTAACCAGGCCTTTGAAAGGCAGGAACGGTTCCTCTTTTGTTCTCTGTAGGCCTGATCTATATCCCACTGGCATCAATAAAAAAACTTCAGTTGACTTCAATGGGAGCTGGATCAGATGTTGTGAAAGAGTCTTTTGCAAGCAGTTTTTTGCCACAGGAAACAATAGAAAACCTTTAAATTTTTGCATAAGAAAAAAATGAAATATCTATGGTGGGCTTTGTATATCCTCAACATCTCAGCAGCTCAAGGAAGGCCCCAGAATCCATGCCCTTTTCCTGCCTCGCTGTTCTTTGATCTTCTGGAATGGAAGTCAATGTTTTGGTGGGACTTCCTTAAACCAGGCAGCCTTTCCTAGTGCTTACCATTCCCACCTCCAACATATATAGAGTTAAGTAGCTCTTTGCTTGCTCCTGCAGCCAGTAGCTCAGATGCCTCCTGCTTTGCTGTGCAATGGTTGGGGACAATCTGGAGGTCCAGCAAGGCAGTTTTAAGATTTGAACACTGATCTGCGTTTGCTTCAGGATCATCATCATACTTTTTGCTAGCACTCAGTTTGGAGTCAATAGCAGGGCTGTTTTAGAACCCCCATCAGTCTGCTTTCCAATAGAATCTATATCATACCAAACCTGTCTCGTTTATTACCTTAATAGCCCAGAAGTAGAGAGTTGGTATACTTTTACACTGGATGATTTATAGCCATCCCGCCATCAGTGGAAATCCAAAGACAGGCTTCTCCGAGGCAAATCAATAGCAGACATTTCCCATATCATAGAGCCCAAGGAGGCTACAACCTATCCTGGAAAATGATCCCTCACTCTCACAGACCTTGGGAGGCAGGCCAGTCCTCGCTTACAGACAACCCCCCAACCTGAAGCAAATACTCACCAGCAACTACACACCACACCACAGAAACACCAACCCAGAAACCTATCCCTGTAGCAAACCTCGTTGCCTACTCTGTCCCCATATCTACTCTGGCAACAGCATCAGAGGACCCAACCACATCAGCCACACCATCAAGGGCTCATTCACCTGCACATCCACTAATGTTATATATGCCATCATGTGCCAGCAATGCCCCTCTGCCATGTACATTGGCCAAACCGGACAGTCCCTCCGCAAAAGAATAAATGGACACAAATCGGACATCAGGAATGGTAACATACATAAGCCAGTAAGTGAACACTTCAATCTCCCTGGTCATTCTATTACAGATTTAAAAGTCACTATCATTGAACAAAAAAACTTCAGAAACAGACTTCAAAGAGAAACAGCAGAACTAAAATTCATTTGCAAATTCAACACCATTAATCTGGGCTTGAATAGGGACTGGGAGTGGCTGGCTCATTACAGAAGCAGCTTTTCCTCTCCTGGAATTGACACCTCCTCATCTATTATTGGGAGTGGACTACATCCACCCTGATTGAATTGGCCCTGTCAATACTGGTTCTCCACTTGCGAAGTAACTCCCTGCTCTCCATGTGTCAGTATATAATGCCTGCATCTGTAACTTTCATTCTATGCATCCAAAGAAGTGAGGTTTTTACTCACGAAAGCTTATGCCCAAATAAATCTGTTAGTCTTTAAGGTGCCACCAGACTCCTTGTTGTTTTTGTAGATACAGACTAACACGGCTACCCCCAATACAAGGAGGCTAGTTTCTTAGGGTGCGATGCCTAGATGGCAATTCACTTGATCCAGGGCAGAGATTCACTATAGGAGCTGTTGGAAATGCTGTAGCTTCATGTGTTACCACATCACGCCTATGTAGAGTGATGACAGATGTAGTGTAACATATGGAAACCTCCAAGGATAGGTCCAAAAAAGATGCTGGAGCAAGTCATTAGTGAAAGGCCAATTACTGGTATGTTCTGTCCCTCCAGGAGAACACTATTCTTCCTTTTGGGCCACATATACCTGAACAGAGAATGCTGGCAAACTGGTTAAATCAATAGGCAATACGTCAATAACAACAAGTACATGGAATTTTATCCAGAACATTCTTTAGCAGATCCCAGCCCAGTGGCTTCTTCCTGCAAAAGGGGCCAGTTCCTCATTTGCTCCTTTTTTGTAGTTGTTTGTGCTTGCCTCCCAGATACAGAATGCTTATTAGCGGTTCCTTCAAGTTTGCCAGGGTCCATTTCCATTGCAAGCACTCATTAAAGCACTCATTTTCAGATATGCATGCAAGCTTGGTGTCAGCTTAATTACTGACCCTCTCTAGCTCGCCTTTCTCATGACTCACTTCAACTGCAAGGTAGTGAGTTGGGATTATTTTATTTATAGATATAGATATTTTTTTATTCTCTAGATAAAATTATCTGCAGACCAACCCTAGACTAGTCCATTTTGGAATACTGAGAACTCTAAACAATCAATTTGTTTCCCCTGAAACTTCCCATTATAAGACCCTGTTTTCAATTGCTTATAACTTTGCCAAACTTTAACCATCCAACTCTTAATCAGAAAAAATGTGAATGATAATTGGGAATCATTTAAGAATACTTTACTAGATGCCCAGAAAGCCACAATCGAGGAAGAAGGCCCAACTGGTTAAAAAAACAGCCTGGTTTACAGGGAAAGTGAAGGCAGCTGTAAAATAATAATAATAAAAAACAACAAATAGAAGAAAGGGGAAGTTGATGGTAATGAATAGAAATCAAAAGTTAGTAATTGTAGATAATTGACAAGGGAACGTGAGTGCCCACTGTGACGCTGGGGACAAAATAGGTAATGCAATCCTTGGATGCAGAAACGGGAATATCAAGCAGGAATAGAGGTTATTTTATCTCTATATTTGGCACTGGTGCAATTCCTGCTGGACTATGTCCACTTCTGGTGCCCACAATTCAAGAAGGATGTTGTTAAATTGGAGAGGGTTCAGAGACAAGCTGTGAGAATGACTAAAAGATTAGAAAACCTGCCATATAGTGGTAGACTCAAGGAGCTCAATCTGTTTATCTTAACAAAGAGGTGGTTAATGGGCGACTTGATTACGGTTTGTAAGTATCTACATTGGGAACAAATATTTAATAACGGGCTCTTAATCTAGTAGAGAAAGGTATAACACTATCCAATGGATGGAAGTTGAAGGTAGACAAGTTCAGACTGGAAATAAGGCATACATTTTTAATTATAAGAATAATTAACCATTGGACCAATTTACTAAGGATTGTGGGGGATTCTCCATCAGGGACTATTTTAAAATCAAGATTGGATATTTTTCTAAAAAGATATACTCTCAGAATTATTTTGGGGTAGTCCTATGGCCTACATTCCTTTCTGGCTTTAGAATATATGCAAGCTGAAATTTTCCATGCCAGATGTCTGCCTCAAGCTGAATTGTTTTGGAAAATGGTCAGTTAAAATGGTTTAGTTGGTTCCAAGAATCAAGCGAGGGGAAAATTCATTTTTATTTTTTTTCCTACAGACAACAGCCTCCTTCACTACACAGCCCTTATTCATCCCCAGAGAAGTTCCAGTCTGTGCACTGAATGAGGCAGGGGTCCTGTGGAAAAAATAGGATGTGCTCATGTAATTAAAGACTGTGTCAAAATGCATAAACAGAAGGAAGCCAAATTAAGGTAGCACAGGCAGCCTTAGCTTGTGAGGGCTTGACTTTGCAGCCATAATGTCCTTTTTAATGTAAGTTGAATGTGTTATTTTATATATTTGGTTGGTTTAGCATGAGATTGTCCTTCTATTTCTTTATTTTAGCACAGGATGCCATATCAATAATAACGTTTGCACAATAGCTGGTAGTCCATCTTTTCTTCAGTCCGAGCCTCAGATAGCAGTGATTGTTCTCTCAGCTTTGAAAGTGTTTGCCTAAGAAAGGTGTGGCTTATTCAGCAAATATGATTGGAGTATATTCAGTTATTAGATCAGAAAGCTCTATATTATAAATTGGATATTGGAAGATTGCTGAAACCAATTACACACTAAGTCAGAATATTGCAGGGACAAAAATATAGTTCATTTCCTACATGCAAAATTAAGTCAATATATCTCTCATTCCTCCCTCCCACCCCACCTCAATAGATATCCAGTCACATCAGGAAGGTGTACACATACCTTGTAGAAAAAAATATTTCCCACCCCTCCATTCATTCTGTTTGCAAGCTAGCTGTCTCATAAGCCTTACGAGCCAGAGTTTACACTGTGACATCTGTGATGCAGCTTCCTAGCTCTCAAAGGTACCATTCAGGCAGTTTTAGTTACATGTCTAGCCAGACTCTGTGGCAAGGGACTGGGTATCTCTCACCTAGTAGCAAAGATGATATGCTTGCATAGGAGGGTGGTATTGTGTTATGAAATGGGGGGTGTCAGGACCAACAAGGGCGAAGATGTTAATTAAACTTTTGTTTATTGTTACAACAGTAATGAGTGGTTGGGAGTTTTATGTTACTTTATCATTGGCTTACTCTTATTGTAATGACTACCATTCACAGTCTTTGTAACCTTTCATCAAGGGTGCAGAAAGGAAAAACAGCTGTAGCATTTGAAATGTAAAGCATTAAATAAGGCTTTCAGTTTAACAATATTTCATAGCTCCTTCTCCCTTTTGCCTGTATAAAGTATTTGATAGAGAACCCCCCCTTTGATGGATTGTGTCCTTCAGGGCCAGCTCCAAGGTTTTTGCCGCCCCAAGCAGCCCCCCCCCCCCCCCCCGCAAAAAAAAAAAAAAAAGCCGCGATCTGCGGCACTTCAGCGGGAGGTCCTTCGCTCCAAGCGGGAGTGCGGGACCCACTGCCGAATTGCCGCCGAAGAGCCGGACTTGCCGTCCCAAGCACCTGCTTGGTAAGCTGGTGCCTGGAGCCGGCCCTGGTGTCCTTTTTGGGGGGAAAGAGAAAGTTAGTTGAAGTGGGCTGGAGCTGCTGTTGTTGAAGTCTGATCCTGTTTACAGTAAGACTAAACAAATACACACAAAAGGGGAGAGGAAAGAATAGCAAAGATAGAAAATGCAGCTTCCGTCTTTTGTGCCGAGTCTCACTTCCAGCTTCCCTGCTGGAGAAACACAAGCACAGTGTACATGGTTTTGTCAGCCGCTATAAGAGCTGGCAAACTTGTACCACTGTCAGGCTGTTTTAAGCATTGCTTTTAGCTGCCTGTCTGATCAGACACATAACAGTGTTGCAAAAGATGGAATTGTCTTAGCTGTCTAAGCCAGACTCTTTTGAGACAGAAGACAAAAGGAGCTAGGGAAGAGAAAATAGAAGATGGGGAAGGAATATAACACAAGGGAGGGAGGGAGAGCAGAAACCCAAGTCTCACGTTCAAAGTGATGGGCAGGATTTAGCCGAAGCCAGTGAAAGTGGGAATGTCATTGGTTCTCTCTCTGTCTGGCTCAGTCTGGGCATGACATCTCTCAGGATCAGTATGATGAAGTCCAAGGATGTCATGATGGATCCTGGGGTCTCAGGAGACTGTGGAGGTGCCAGCAATGATAGTTAAGCTTGCTCCTTTCAGCATGCACAACCTCTCACTACCATTTAGTGATCACCAGATAATGTGCAAAAAAGGGATGGCAACCTCATTCGATTAAATATTAACACATTTCTGTGATTTCAGCTGTAAACATTTCCTCCCATGTATAGACTCTTTCAATTTGTTGTTATATTAACTTGTGACTTTATCGGAAGCCTTAAAGACCCCTCTTCACTGTTCTTTTAACTTAGGCTGTGTCACTGTGGTGCTTCAGTGTAGACACTATAGCGATGGGAGGGGGTCTCCCCTTATTATATTTAATCTACCTCCCCAATAGGCAGTAGCTAGGTGTAACCGGGCATAGTAGGGCCCCCCTTGGTCCTGGCTCAACAATCACTGGTGCAGTTTATTTACAGCATGCAATCCCACCACCTTCTCACCATCTACAGCTTGGGGGTTTGAGCCTTAAGGACTTCTCAATCTCTGCAGCCAGGAGGAAAGCGCTACCGCTCTCCTTCCATTCTCTGGCTTCCCCCCCTTTCTGCCTGCCCCCACTTTGGCTTCCTGCCCCTGAGGCTTTTATGCAGCCCCAGGCTGATTAGACTGGCAGCTGTTTCCCCTTTGCCAATCAGGCACAGGTTTCTCTAGGCAGCTCCAATCTAACTCCCTTAATTGGGGCTGGCATGACAGAGGGCTGGCTCAGGAGTTCCAGCCCAGCACCCCATCACACAGGGTTAACTGAAAAATTCTTCAGTCAACCTGTCTCTGGCTACACTGGAGGTTAGGTTGGCATAGCTAAGTGTCTCCAGGGTATGGATTTTTCACACCGCTGAGAGACATAGCTATGTCAATGTAAGTTTTCAGTGTAGATCAGGCCTTATTCTAGTTTGTACCAGTCTAATGTTATGTCTGCACTTGGAGCTGGAAGTTGTCATTTCTAGCTTGAGGAGACATACTCTATCTCTATTTGAACTAGTGTGCTAAAAAAGTGTAGCTGCTGTGGTGGGAGGGGCTAGCCATGCTGAGTACATAGCTGTCCAGGATGCTGTGTATGTACTCGGGGCAGCTAGCCCCTCCTGCCGCTTGTGCCTTCCCAACTATACTGTGGTTTTAGCACGTTCGCTCGATCAGAGAATGTTGCCTTGAGTTGCACATTATGCCTTCAGCTCAAAGTATAGACATACCCTATGTCTCCATCTTCTGCTGACTTTCAGAAACAAGTCCAACTCAGCCTGTTACATAAAATTATGTTACATGGGACAACTTAGAGTAAAACAATGAATTGGATTGGTTTTCATTATGAATGCTCTTCCCGTTTCCCCATTCAGTGCCTGTTTCTCAAACTCAGTGGGCACAGGGGAATGGATTGAGATTGTCATGAACGCTCTTCCTTTGTGAGTCTGAGATAGATACTAGCAAAAGTAAGGTTTGTGCCATTTTTAGGGGATTTGTTGAGTGCAAAATGAGGTGAGCAGAGGATGAGCCCTAAAGAAGAGAGAAGCTTATGTTGGGATGGAAGGAGGGTGCTTGGGTGGGATTAATTTGATAGTAGGGAGGATGTCTGGATTTGTTTAAAGGTTTGGATTCCCATGGTGTAGGGAGTTGAGTTTTTTTGCTGGGGAGTAGTTGGTTACATTAATAAGATTGTCTTTGCCCTGGAGGTCCCTATTCAGGTGTCCAGTTGCAGTGGTGGCAACCCCTTGATGGATGTGGAGGGCCCTGTGGAAAGGTTCACTTGTGAGGACTTGGGTTCTTCAAGCTCTGTGGTAGTGGAATTCAATGGAAAGACTTCTTTTGATTTCCACGGGAATTGGATCTGTCCCAAAGAATTGAGTTTGAGTTGGACGGATGTTTAAACCATTTGCATAGCAACTAGCATCAACACACTGTTCATAAAAACAAATTGTAGATGCTGAAATCATTACATATTCAACTTTAATTTAATTTGTTTTAATAAAAGCTATGGGATTAAAATGCCTGCCCAAAGAGGAAATACTGTAAAGTGGTGTAAGCATTTAAACAGTTCTAACCAGGATTTGAACTCAAGTAAACTGTGGCACATGTGGTGTGAAAAGGCACTCGTGACACATGATTAATATGAAACCCAGGAGGAGGTCATGCTATTCATTCCAAGGAAGGCAAAATTAATTGTCTTAACTGTATTGAATTCTAATGACTAGTTTACTAAGCGTTTTTACATCAGTTTTATTTTCATTGGGCTTATTCTGGGATATAAATCAAAACAGCGTGTAACGTAAATGTTATTTATTGATATCAGGAATACTAATTATTTTCTTTTCTTATTTCCAGGATATTCAGCTACAGAAAACCAGCTGGAAATAGAAGGAATGGCTAATTGTCTGCCATTCTATGGTGTATCAGATTTAAAAGAAATTCTGAATGCCGTGATAAACAAAAATGCAAAGGAAGTATATGAGTGTAGACCTCTCAAAGTGATAAACTACTTGGAGGTAAGAAATAGCAGGTTTGCTTCCAGGTATTGGTCATCTTATTTTTAAATAAACTGCTGAAGCCATTTTAAAGTCTCTCTAGCTTTTGGCATTAATTAAATGCAGTTCTATTCTGATGAGAGACTCCTGATAATGAACAAGAAACAATAAAATCCAACAGACTGTCTCTCAGTTGAATTGGCTGTGCGTTGCTAAAAGGAGTAAGAACATGTTGGTCACCTCAGTCATCAGATATGGCTCTGAATATGCTCAGGAAGCATATTTCAGTAAGAAGGTACTCTTTTTATGTTGGCAGTTTTCAAAGAAGAAATGCAGTTTGAATAAATTAACTGTGACCTGATAAGACATTATATAGAAAATACTATAAAGAGGCTGTTCTCCAGGTTACAGCACAGTCATCATAAAATTGTTTACAGTTTCCAGAAAGTGATTGGTTCCTTTTTATGTATCACAGCCAAAATTTCTTAACTCCTGTCAAGCTGTCTGGAGTGGCTCAAACGTGGTTGCCAACCTCAGGGCAGATTGTTACAAACCAGGGCACAAACCCCAAACTGGTTGTGTGTTCTATAATTAGACTTTGCCAACCAAGTATCAAGTGTGGACTCCTGAAGCACTATAGCAGCCTTAATATGGAGTCACAGACAGTCCCCGTGGGCACCCAGACAATAGACAGATAGTGCCTTACACCAAAAATCACAACATTATTCAGGTTACTCCCAGTCCCAAATGACCAGTTACATACCCCAGGTCAATTGTACCTTAGATCTCTCACCAAAGACAACGCTTGCAGCCAATCTTGTAATAAACTAACTATTGGTTTATTAACTAGAAAAAAGAAATTAGAGCTATTTACAAGGTTAAAGCAGGTGAACATACACAAATGAGTTACAGTCTTAGGTTTCAAAAAGTAATAGAAGCTGCTGTAATGCGCAAGCTCTATATGTCCTTTAGGATTAACCCAAGCTAAGCAGCTTGGGGATTCCTTGCTTATACTTAGAAATATTGCCCTCTCCAAATGCCAAACAGCATAGTGATACAGATTCTTCTGGTAAGGGATTTTTATTCCCTCCCCCCCACCCAAAGTTCTAACTATGATGGAAGGGAGGTTTGTGTATGTCCCCTCTTCAAGGGTGTGTGTGTGGGGGGGAGCAATCAACAAAGTCTTTTGTCTGCTGATGTTCCACAATGGTTTGTCTGGTGTCTATGGGCCTTCTTTTGTTGGGCAGGAGATGACACTACTTATGGTAAACTAGTTTTTCACACTTGGTAATGCTTCTCTCCTGAATGTTGGGGTTTCCAGTTTCATAGCATACAGTTTTATAGTTACAAAGCAAACACTTAAATATTACCTTATAACACAAGATACAGATATTATAATGAAATTAATGTATGCAGCAACTCACAAGAATTTCATAAAGTCCAACAATAAACACTTCTCTATAAATCTAACACCTATTTTAACAATAGTAACACACAGGTGAGCCAGACCGATTTCCAGCTCTACATTTATCATTGTTCAGTGAGGCCTAGTGGCCTTGGCATGAGCTGGCACCGGGTCTGCCAGTGTCATAGCACCACCATAACTAATCTGGTAATTATGAAATGATTTAAGGGATCAGTGTAGGGAAAGTAGACCTACATCTAAAGTTCACATAAATCATAGTGAGAGGCACACAGTTTTCAAACAATCTGAAAGTGCACAGCTTTCATACAAAAAATAAATAAAATTTCTACAATTCATGCAAAGAGAAAGTTGAGAGAGTAGAGATATAATAGAGGTAGATAAAATAATAATTAGTAAAAAGAATTTGGTAAAGAACTTTTCCTTTATTGCTAGCCACAAAATCTAATTATGCCAGTTTTAGTTGCATAAATTCAGGGATAATAGTCTTATCTTTTAAAAGTTAATCTGATACAAGGTAGCACTATAAAATTTATGTGGGGTTTTCCTCTCCACAGGGAGAAGCAGTGCGTATGTCTCGGCAGCTACCCTTGTATATGTCAAAAGAGGATGTAGAAGACACAATTTACAGGATGAAGCAACAGCTTGGAAATGAAAATAAAGGCTGTGTTCATGGTCGTCCATTTTTTCAATACTTAACAGATATTCCAGAATTTAAATAACAAGCACAAATCCAAGGAAGTTATTCAGTAAAGTAGGACATTTTGTTTGGGTTTGTATTTCTTCTCCTTAATTGTGACCTGTACTCTGTATTGTCAGCCTGTTTTCTACAAAGTTTTTATACAGCAACTTTTCACTGTCTTAAGTTCAATGTCTTTTGTTTTTTAAAGTTCAGCTGCTATTTGTAAACTGAAAATAAACTGAGTAATGTACAGAAATTTATTTGCTACAACTCATTGCTATTTTTTTCCCATTAAGAATTTAGTTAATAAATGTTTGCAACTATCATGGTGTTTTTTCAGTGCATGTTACATAGTTTTGCATGTAAAATGTGTGCCTAACAACCTGTAGACCCCTTTAGTCTTACTTACTTAGTGGTATACCTCTTACCGAGGGTTAACTTACACTGCTTTCTACATTCCTCTGAATTTGATCTAAGTAATAGACACTCTGATTATCTTTCCCTGGTCTGAAGACAAGTTCTGTGAAGCTCGAAAGCTTGTATCTTTTACCAATAGAACCTGGTCTAATAAAAGATATTACCTTGAGTCTTTAAACAATAAAGGAATATAAAAGAAACATAATGGGCCAGCTTCAGACCTGATCTCCACTGACTTCAGTGGAGTTGCATGAATTTGTCTGATTAAGATGAGAGAGAAAAATTTACTGTAAATTTCTCTTAACTTATTTATCATTATACATGATTCCCACCAACGGTCAGATTTTCAAACAGAGGCTGAAACTAAAGTATACATAAGTATACTTTTGCATTATGACTCCACAATGCAAACGCACCTATACTTGCAAATTTGACTCCAAATTTTCTTCTTCAAATTTCTCTGTGCTGTTCAGGATCTAAGTTGCACTGTATTTGGAGTGTGGGCCATCATTTTTCCATACTCCTTCAGCATCTTATGCTGACAGTTCATGCCATATGTGTACAGATTTCAACCTAAACATATAACATTGGACTTTAGTATGTGCAAATGACAACCACCAAAGGAGTAAATGCCTCACAGAGACACAGAATCTCGGCAGGAGGTGGGATTAAATATTTCCCTTGTATAAAGTTTTACATACCCTCACATTGCTGCTGTCAATAATTTGAAGTCAAGATTCCCAGACTTTTCCCATCTGAAGTCTTTGACATCAATTTGGCAGGAGCCTGAGCTTGGTTCTGAATTAGCATAGAATAGAGCAGATCTAGCCTGGCCCATTTTAACTATGAAAGTGTGGCCTATGTAGTCAAGGTGCCAGTGTGCAGTATTCTATCTAAATGGGAGCAGCTGGACCACAATCCTCTCCAGGTGGTGCATCTAGATAGTGAATCTGAGGGGGGGCTAAGAGATGTATTTGTTATTATGTTGAGCTGCAAGTTAGACATTCCCATTTAAAGAGAAGGAAACCCAGGCATGGCGGCTTCAGGGGTAAATGTGAACAAGTGTTGCTTCATCAATTGAAGAGTACTTGGGTAGGGTAAAGGGATGAAACGGAGAGAGATGATTAGGTAATCACATCTTCCCTTTCCATTGGCTAATACCAGGTATGTGAGGTTTTAGCAACTGCAAAGGGGTATGAGCTGTTAGCTGGTTCCTCTGCTGCCCCATCACTTTCCCACATACATAGACATGCTGCCTGTTGTCTAACACCTGTGCGTTCATCAGGAAGTAGCAGTGGAGGTACAGGAATGGGAGTGAGTGTAAAGGGGTTCAAGTGGAGAAGCTGTTGTGGAAGAGTGTGAGGAGTCAAAGCGGAGGGAGGGGAGAAGGGGCTGCCTTATTAAAGCAGCTGTCACCATTAACAATGAGAGAGGTCCATCAGTAAAGAACTGCAGAAGATGGGGGCTTTGGTGTCCAAATACAAGGCCAGCGGTTACGGCTCCCCCCACATCGCTCTCAACCCACCTTCCTCCCACAGCCATACTCCCTTCAGCTCCTCAAACTGCTGCGTCCTCATTAACCCTCCACCAACGGCCACAGAACCTGCCCCCTGCTGCTGACAGGTGGCTGCCGCTCTTGGATGCGTCACACCACACCCCCACCTCGGCTCAGGGGCTCTCACTCATGAGACGTTGGGATGGATGCAGGGGGTAAGAGAATTTCCTGGATGGTTCCTGGCCGTTGAGGGCCCTGCAGCTGTGAGGCCTGTCAGTGGGAGTAGAGCCTGCTACAGGTGTTTCTTTTCCCTGTCTCTCCCCACCCTACCCCAAGGCTTTTTTAAGAGGCCAGTCACCTGGGTCCCCAACTGTTACCTTTTTCATTTTAAATCTAATGCAGTGGCCAGTGGGGTGATTCCCTTTCTGACTGGCCGAAGGGCAGGTCAGTCCTGCCCCAGCTCAGCCCTCTCCTGGCCCAGCCCCACTGTTCTGCCTGACACCCAACAAGGGCTCTCCTCCGGATGTCCGGGCCCCTTGCTGTGCGGGGGAGGGGGAGTGCTATGAGAGGCTGCTGCCAGAACGCTTAGTGCTGCCTGCTTCTCAGCTCCATTTGTTTCAGAGGCCCAAGGGGGCAAAGCACTCAGGAGAACACCACTCCCCTGACCCAGGTGTGTGAGGCAACTGCCAAGGGGCACAGACAGGAGCTATGCTGGCAGGGGATAAATGGCTGCCGGGGGTGAGCAGAGATGAGTGGCTGGTGTAGAGCTGAGGGGCTCTTGGAAGGTAAAGGTGCTGGTGCACTGAAGATGCTGGGTGAAACTGGAGAGCCATGAGTGCAGGTTGTGGGGCAGAAAGCCTGGGGGAGAAGTAAGAGGGACCCTGGGAAGTGGGTCTGGAGATGCCTAAAAAGGAGGCTTCCCAGGGGAAGAGGAGGGGCTGAATGTGAGAGATTTAAGCCACAAGAGGTGGGGGGAGGACCCAGGAGAGAGGAACAGAGAGCTAAGGCAAGGGAAGGTGATGGGTTGCATGGGAAGAAGAGGGACAGACCTAGGAGAGGGTAAACAGTGTGGAGTTGCTAGGGGAATGAGGCATGAAGGGTGGCGGGGAATCCCAAGGTAGAGGTGTGGTGAAAGTGGGAGAAGTTAGAGAATGTAGAAAAGTAAACTTTATCTGAGTGTTAGAGGCCCAGGAGTAAGACAAGAATGTTATTTAGAAAATATATGCAAATACTTTGAACATAAATATCACTAGACCCAGGAGACTTGACCCTCTAGAATGAAGATGAGGTGGGAATATGGGGACTCAGGAGAGAGTTGGCAGACCTCATTGTAAATGGAAGATGAGTGGAGAACCCAGGTGTTTCTATGCACAGGAAAGAGGAAAAATATAGCTATGTTTGATTTTTGTACTCTTCCCTGAGTACAGACTGCTAGGCTATGAATAGCAGTCCCCAGGGATAAGGGAAGGAACAAGAAAACCAGAGCAAGCTGGGAAAGAGAGACTTCTTCCTGCCATTTGAACCAGGCTACAGATTTCTGGAGTTTGGATACAGTTTAAACAAATATATTTACCAACTTTATTCCGCTACTTATTGTAACCTATATAACATGCAGTACTCTGATTACTGAACTGTTATGTTGTTTCCTTTTCAACATATAAAACAATACAAATTACAGTTAAAGATACTTGTATTTTTATAATATATACAGAATAAGGATTGGCACATAGTCTTGTGGATTAAGGTTTGAGGAATTCAGATATTTATGATTTGAATGGATTAATGCATGATTTGAATCCCATTCAAAGATTTATCACATCCTTACAACAAACATACATAGATACCATTACATTTGTGCATATATGCTTACGTCTAACAAATCATTAAGACATTTAAATGTACACAGTAGTTAGGAGAATATAATCCATACACTATAAAAGCATTGCCCTGCACGGCAATGCTTGGCAGCTATACAATAGTACCTCACAGAGCTATTATGAAGATAAATATATTAAAGATTGTGAGGCACTGTGATACTAATGATGGGAGCCATACAAGTACTTTAGATAATTTCCATCTGACTTTCAATGCTACTGAGTTGGGAAAGTAGTTTTGTTTGCTTTTCCTGAGGTAAAGGCTAAAAAGGCCCAGATGATTTACCCTACTTTTAAAGGCCCTTTCTTCTAAACACTAGAATTCTCCCAATCTCAGGTTTTGCTACACAAAAGTCTAAACAAAGTACAACATACTGGTTCCCTCTCAGAAACTGCAATAATGACATGAGGCACAAACCAAAGGTGGGTCTATTGGTGATCACTTTTACTAGGAAGTCACTCAGACCTTTGTAGAGTGATATGTCACTCAAATTTCCTCAACAGACAGTCTCTTAGGGAGTATTGTATATTGTCAGGTATATGTCTTGTCAGCTAGTCTCAATCGTGTGTGGTGGCTGCCATCTAAAAGTCACCATTTAGCCATGTTTTTCTTTTTCTTTCTCAGACTTCTTTTTCTTTTTCTTCTTCTTTTCTTTGTGTCGCCATGTATTATTAGCCATGTATTATTCTTATATTTAAAACAAAATAGTGTGTTGTTGTGTCACAGATATCATTATGATCAGTGTTTTTTTTATCTTTGATTGTAAGCTCTTCAGGGCAGCGACTGGTGGTTTTTTTTGTTTTGTTTTGTTTTTTAATATATAAAATCTGCTTGTACAGTGTCTGGCACAAGAAGGCCTTGATTCTGATTGGGTCCATATAGGCAGTACCACATTACAAACAATAAAAAATAACTTTAGAATAGAGAGCACTATATTAGTTTTCCCCTCCATAATCCTGCAAGGCTTGTTGGGTATCTGGCTGGTTCTTTGCATGTCCTCAAAGCAGAGTTTCTTGAAAAACAAGGAACATTAGGTCATAAACAGGTTTTGCTTACTACTTTCCCTCTGAAGGCATCCTTACTATTAAGGGAGGCTGCAAAGAAAAATATCAGGGGTACATTTCTGAAAGTCTTAATATATAATGATAATCAAAGATACAACAAGCTTCCTTATTTGGATAACCCAGTTTGCCTCCCTAATTGTACAACAAAAGCAATTGTCCACAGATGCAGCTCTTGATACAAGCATCGTAAAAAGGAGGGCTCTTATGGGTCTCTGGGAAAGTGCTTGCTATTTTATTGTAATGGTTTATTTACACAACATTTAACTTGTCATCTACCTGAAGAAGCACAGGAAAGATGGTGTGATGGAGTGCATTCCCCACACTGACCCTGGCAGAGCTGAATTAGGCCAGGTGGGTCCAATCAGCCAATTAAGCAGCAAATGAAAGAGATTTAGGCTGTGTGGAGAGGCTTAATTAGAAAGAAACTCACCTGTGAGGGAGCGTAGGAACTTCGCCAGGAAACTGGTGCTAGTGTAGGGGGAAGCCTGTGGTCGTATTTCCTGGAGTAAGGCAGAGGGAGGGATAGGAACCCCTGAGACCTAAGAGGCCTAAGAGAGGTCTGACTAGGCAGATTGGAGAAATATGGTAGGAAATAATCCCGGGTCTAGAGCAGTAAGGTGAGTGCAGCCACAGACTTTAATTGCTTGCTACAGAGCCTTGGCCAGTGTTTCTATATCCTGGGAAATTTCCCAAAATCTGGGAATTTGTAAGTAAAATGTTTTGAATGAAAATTTCCAATTTCCCAAGTTGAAACATTTTACTCACAAATTTCCAGGTTTGGGGAAATTTTCCAGGATATAGAAGCACTGTAAAAAACTTTATCTGGGAATTTTTCACCAGATTTGGGAGATTTTTAGCGTTCGGTTGGAAAAAATTGGCATTACGATATAGAAGCATTGCCTTGGACTGGAACCCAGAGTAGAAGGTGGGCCTGGGTTCCCCTACGCTACATTTTGTGGTTTCCCTTACAATCTGTTTCTAATTGTCCCAAGTCACATGTCTTCCACTACTTCCTTTAAGAGATTCTTCTATGAAAAGATTCTATTAATGCAAAGACATTTTAATTTTTGTACAGTATTGATGCTTATTTATAAAATGATTACTAATATTTTAAACCAGTGGCTCTCAACCTTTCCAGACTACTGTACCCTTTTCAGGAGTCTGATTTGTGTTGCATACCCCCATGTTTCACCTCACTTAAAAACTACTTGCTTACAAAATCAGACCTAAAAATACGAAAGTGGCACAGCACACTATTACTGAAAAATTGTTTGGTTTCTCATTTTTACCAAATAATTATAAAATAAATCAATTGGAATATAAATATTGTACTTGCATTTCAGTGTATAGTATATAGAGCAGTATAAATAAGTAATTGTATGACATTTTAGTTTGTACCGACTTCGCTAGTGTTTTTTATGTAGCCTGGTGTAAAAGACCGGGAAGACCTCTGCACACCCCAGGGATCCACGTACCCCTGGCTGAGAACCACTGTTTTAAACCATTTCACCGTACTAATTTACTTTCTAATACTAGTATTGTGTTATACTTAGGCAACAAATATTACTTAGCTCTTCTTTCAGAGTTCTTAACATTGTCGGTGCAATGAGATAATGATTGAAATTAATATTGTAGATTGCAAGTGCACTGTCTTTTGTAGAGTTGTTAAGCTGGTATGCATTTATTCACCATCATCCACAGAGTAATTTCCATCACATCTGTAGAGTGCTGGACATTTAAGGCTAGACTGCTAGTATTTGCATTGCCCTCTGCTGGCTGTTTTATTTATTTACATTTAGAATGGATAAATGCACAACATATAATCTGAGTTTGGCATTGGGTGAGCCAAAGTATCTTTCATCCTAACTAATCTTTCTTTTCTCATCGTCAGTCACATGAATGTGGTATCACTGATGATACTTCCAGTGATTTCTCCCAAAATATGCCCAGATTGGTCAACAGCATGATCATTTAGAAAACAGTTTTTACTTTCAAGCAACCTTGAACATTCTGAAGTGTCTGGTACCAGCCATTGCTGGACTAGATGTACCACTATCTGGGCAAGTATGGCAACTCCTATGAAGTAGTTCCAGATCAAGTATCTGCCTAGCTCAAGTTTAGAAAGTATTTTTATACAAAAATACTAAAAAAAATTCTTTTTAACTACAGAAGGATCTTATTGAGAGAAAGAAAAGAGAGGTCGTTCTTGTCCCTGTGTGTGTAAATGTGAAGCTGTCAAGGTAATGTTTACTGATTTATATAATTAGCATGTTTGTGAAAGGAAACTTTTGAAAGTTAATTTGAGAAATGTTATTTTAGGAAAAGAAGAAGTGAGTGGAATATTTCAGACTACTTCGGGGTTGTTCCTTTTTTAAATATGGAGAACAAAGGGAGAAACATTTCCAGAGCAGTACTGTACAGTAAACATAAACAGGTGTCTTGCTTATTTCGATGAGCAATGCCAAATCACTGGTAGCAGTAAGCCCTATGTGATAGGTATTTGTAGAACTGGGGTTTTAGTTGTATTATTAAAGGGGTTTAACTATTTCACACTTGATTGTACATCTTTTTTTGCATATTGGGTAGGATTTACATAAGCAGCCTCACCTTAGTGTGACCACTTACAAGAGTAGTCTCATTTCACCCTTGGCTTCCAAGTACACATGTTGCTACTACTTGTGTAAGTGCTCACTGATATGTGGCAGGGTTGCAAAGCTGACCCTTGATAGTTGATGCATTTTTTATAAGTGCAGCTTATAAAGTGCAGCTTATTCTGAAATAAATGTCCAAGCATATAGCAATACTTAATATACAAATACTGAGGATTTCAGTCTGGTTTGTTTAATTTATATTCAAGCATTGATAAAATGGGATTACTGACTGGGTTGTAACAAAGTTGCAGTGCATACACTGTTTTGTAGAAGGAAAGCTATCAGATGTGGCTTTTTGTTATGTTTAAGTGCTATGTGTATCGTATCTAAAATTATTGGGAGTTCAAATATGGAAATATTAAATCTTTTGTTAATGGATTGGAATTAAGCACAACATGGTTGCAGATGATTTGGAGGACTTACTTAAGGTAAATACACAATTTCAAGCTCCATTATCATTTAGAGCTTAACTAAACATGGTGAGATATTAGTGCTGTGAATTTGATACAGTGTTACTTCATAATTATGATGCTTTTCTGCAGTAAATTTGATATAGAACATTTGCTAAAGCAAAGCTGCTTAATTGTGTGACCAAACACTTTATGGAAAACATCTGGCATAATTAGTTCAGGATCTGTACTGTATAAGAACAGACTCTTTTGCGCAAAACTAGAAGTAAGCTAACTCCTTGTGTGTATTTTTTTTATCAATGACCAGAAGTTAAGCAAATATAAGTTAATAATTTAAAATAATGGGAGTAGTATTTAGAATATAATTTCAAAATAGCTAAAGGGGAAATGGAATATAATTCCTGTTTAAAATCTCAAATGAACAGTTTACACCTGTTAGTATGTTATGTTTAGAACAGCTGTTTCTTTTATTATCAGTAAACAGATGCAGAAAGGAATGGAATGTTTTAAAGTAATATGTTAATCCTATCTTCCACTACTGAACATTCTCACAATATATGATGAAATATTCACTATATTGCTGCTCTCATTCACAATTATAGAATTTCTTAGTTAATTTCTCTTTTCTGAATATGAATGTTTATCCAAAGTTATTTTAGTGTTTTACACCCCGTGAGGGCCAGTCCTGTATTACTTACACATATGAATAACTTTGTTCATGACTCCATTGGCTTGGATTACTCTCATGGGTGAAATTACCAAATTGCTCATGTCTGTAAATGTATGAAGGATCAAATCCTGAATTTGGTTTTATATCTATATACTCTCAAATTTACTCTTTTGTGAAACAAATCTAAACTCCTGAGAAAAAATAATTACACTTTTAGGGTCTAAGCCTGCAAATCTATTCACAAACTCTTTTTAAAGTAAATGGGCATCCTCCATAAAACTTCTCCAGAACAGGATGGATCAGGCCCAAAAATTCAAGTCATGATTATCTTTGATTATATGGAAATAATACTAAATGTAGACTAGGCCATTATCTCAGTACAAATAAGAGTGTGTGTCTTGGATTATTTATATCAAATAGGTAATTCTGTGCAATGTTAATTTATTTAATCTCAGTATAATAGTTCATCTAATTTTTGTGTATGATTCATTATAAAGATTCTATTACTGATGTGCTGAAATATACAGTTCCTTTCTTTTGACTATGCTGTGATCAGGTCAGTCTCTTGGAAAAGAAAAATCATCAAACTGTGATGCCTGCCCTTTTAAAACTGCATGGGCTGTACTGTATAATGTTTTAGAGATTATACTACAAATCAAATGGGACTGGAGCTTCATTATAATCAATTGCAACTCAGACATTAGTCTGCTTTCAGCTGAAAAACCTCATCTATAAAGACACTTTTTTTATTCACTTAACTTTGGAGGATTTGTAGGTGTTTTCAGCATTTTAAAAAAAAGAGTAGAGATTTAATGAAATGTCATGCAACTGTAGAGCATTACCAAATCAGCACTCAGAGAACGGAAACACAGCAGATTAATACTGTAAATTGTTTAGCAGATTAGCTTCCAGGAAATGTAGAGACCAATGAATATGGCAGCTGCATTATTAAAATATTGTGTTCAAACCCAGGTCAAATTGTTCATGCATGCATGCAGAAACTCGGCATTAATTAAATCATTGCATTTTGAAAACATTCTTCAGATCCTAAATCTTTCATGCTTCACCATTTAAATTAAAAATATGTATTAAAGGGTTTTTATAAGGTGCATGCATTATTCTGAATACAGTGTATTGTATTAAATATATATGGGTTTATTGTTCTTTGTCAAATAATCATAGTGTTAATGAAGACCATAAAGGTTAAAAAAACCTGGACATACGAGAAGATTTTTATGGATTTTAATGCCCTAGAAAACCCATTATGAGGGGATTCTGTGATGCCAAGTAACATAAAATTACCTGTTTGTGACCTTAAAAAGAGAAAGAGAGAAGGGAACATTCGCTGTTTTTTTTTTTAAACCTGAATACTCTGTATATTGGATCATCTGAAAATAATCTGGGTATTACTGAGGAAAGATGAATAGAAGATAGTTTCAAAAGAACATGTGCTCATGATCCTCTCTCTCTAATATTGTCAGGATTGATCTTTAAAGATATAGGTTTAGATGACATCATTTCACAACATAATGTAAATTCTACACTTAGAAATAATCATTTATTGAATTTTATTAAATGGTGGTAAGATTGAGATGTTAAATTCAGAATAGGAGTTGGTCCACAAGCAAGTGAAGAAAATTCATTTTCAATTTATCAAAAGCTTCTGATAGATTTAAAAGAATCTTCCTGGACACCTGATCACAGGGGTGCTTGAACAATTTGTATAATGGGGGAGCTGAGAGCCATTGAACCAAACTGTAAACCCTGTATATGATGGAATCCACTTCAAGCCAGGGGGTGCCGGAGCACTCCTAGTTCCAGCACTGATGCCTGATCATCGTCAATCTCAAGCAGAAGAGAATGACCCAGTGAGACCAACACACTTTTTACCATACTCAAGCTGAAAACCAGACTGAAAGTGGTCAAAGACATCTTAAAATTTCAGACCAAATTGTTTGGTAACAACCTCCTCTCCGCAAAAGAAAAGTTCAAGACAATAATTGGCAAGATTATCAATGTCCCAAGATAGTTTCTTGAGTAAAGGACAAATGACTGCTTATTTGAAGGTTGCTGGCAGCTCTTTCCTAACTAGAAGAGCTCAGCTATTGTAGGGGAATGCATGCTGTACCCTGCTAATGTGTGTAGCAAATCCTGCTTCTATGTGCACTCCAAGCACTCCTGACACATTTTCCTTGCCTTAGCCACAATGCCTTCAGGAGTTTCTGCTGAGCAGACAGTTTGCACCTCAGTGGGCTGAAGAGGCAATCTAGCCCCATAACTTTAATTATTTAATTCATTCTACTGAAGGCACAGATTCATGTTTACAATTCACATCAAAATGCTTTATATACTGTAGTAATCTCATAATGATTTGCATCCAACAGTAAAACAGCGCAGCAGCTCAGTAATGCCGTGTTTGGACAGACAATTTTTGAAGATACTTAGAACTTGATAGAGAAATCACTGGTAAAATATCTTTACTCTTAAAATGCTCAAATAATGTTTACAGTTAGGGTTTTAGGCTGTAACTTTTTCTACTAGCATGCATCTGCAGCCATTTTTCTTATATCTATCTTACAATCATCAACAATCTTGCTTGTTTAATTCATTATTTGGATAACTATAGCCCTATTGAACACTGTACACCTTCAACATTCATTTGTAGCATACTGTTCAATAAGACAAAACCACATGAGTCACGTATTTGCCTCTGCCCGCAAATAATATTCAAAATTTGACACATAGTAATATCTGAACTAAATGTTTTATTCGGAACAATAATTGGAGCTAGTCTAAAAAGATGATTGTCAGATCCAGAACTGCATGAGCCTTAGGTGAATTCAGATTAAATGCTAAATGAGGGCAAGTATTCTGTTTTAGAGGTTTTCAGGTCAAAATGACAGACATTGCAGTAGACAAGTGAAATTTTGTGAGATTTTTGTCATCTTGAGCTGAAATCTCTCGAATGACTGTTTTTGTGAACTTTCTACTGCATCTGAACCAGAACCAGAAAATAGGACACCTCCAACCCAAAATCAAAAGTGTAAGGGTGGGTTTTTGAATCCAAACCTTAGCCCCTGACCTCTCTTGAAATTCAAAGAGATGTGGATTTCAAATTCCTGTTTCAGCTCATTTCTGATAATAAGTAAATCATGTATCACGCATGAAGGGAAACTGAATGTAATGCCTAGCAATAGAAATGGTAAGTAATACTTTGCACTTATTCAAGTTTTTTATCCAAGGATCTAAAAGTGCTTTTATAGTACCAAGATCATTTGTATGATGTACAAAGATGATATAGTATCAAGATTTGATCATTATTCCTATTTTTCAGATACAAAAACTAAAAAACAGTAAATAAGAGACTTTCCTAGGGTGAAAACATCCAGCCAAATGCAGAGTGGCTGGGTGAAGGGACTGGCCTCCAGTCACCCAGTACCCTGCTCTAACTACTAGACACATGATAACTATTGTAAATTGCAGATGCACTATTTTCTTTCCTAATTATGACCTTTTCTCTAGATATTAAAAATATTTAGTTTCTTTTTACAGCACCTTAGTTCTTTAAAGGTTGTATACTTTTTAGTTATTTTGTTCTTTATATACTAAGCCTTACCATTTCTTTTTAGATTTCTACGTGCCTATCTATCTATAGTAAGGTAGTGCTGTATTGAAATGCTAAATAGTGACATAATATATGCTAGTGAAAGTTTTAGGGTACTAATTTATTCTTTTGCTCTTTTTACCTGAGTGGAATATAGAAGGAAAAAAGAGGAATAAAATTAAATGTATTATTTAAGGAAAGATTAATTTGAAAAGAATATATTGCAACCATAATTATTTTACCAGGTTGCTGGTAGGTTATCAACACAGATCTTTCAATTGCTGCTCAAAAATCCAGAGCAACTATTTTGGCATAGCACAGTTTGTTGTAAGAAAGATTTAATAGCTTGTTATGTTCTATTTATATACATAGAAGTCATTTAGAGTTCATCGGACTTATTTAGAATCAGCATTGGCCTATGGAGTTGCAGGCTGAATAAAGTAATACTAGAAAAACAGGGAACTAGACGTTTAAATTTGTCATGAAATATGTTTGAAGCTTCTTGAAAGGGGGTTAATCAAGCATAGAATTCATCAGTTCCTTTACCAGAATGAAATCAATGTCTTATAATTGAAGTTAAAATATTGGGAGTTTATAAATTGCTGTCACAAAATAGTAGTAATAAGGAGTACAGAGTGAATTATCAGTAGAGTCCTGAATAATGGGGCTGATCTTGCCCTCCTTACCCTGGCAAAATTCCTCTCCTCTCCACTGAGATCTTGCCTATGTAAAGGAGTGCAAGATCAGGCCCAAGGAAACAGAAGGCTTAATGTTCTAGGGAGCTCCTCTATACTACATGCTTTGTTGGGTCAGAATATTAATAGGAGTTTACAGTGAGTGATGTGTAATCTGACTTGTGATTTGCTGACTCCAAGGCATGCATAATATCTGAAAAATGTAATGTTAAGTCAGTTTAAGATATGAATTTTATAGCATATGGTAAATTAAAACCCTGGTGACCTTTGGTCTTGTTGATCACATGTATGAAGATGATCACCTGTTAATCTGTACTAATCATTCTGGTGTGACTCTTGTGCAGAAGACAGCAGAATACTGTTTGATGCTCTATTTGCTCTCCTATAATTTCTTTACTTAGGAAATTGTACAATTAACTTTTTATGACCAAACTTAGAAGAGTATGAATTTCATGTTCTGTTATGGAAGAAAGAATAGTCAGATAATTAAAGTTCTGATAAGTGGTCTAGATATTTAGAGATCTAGGTTTTTTTCAATAGATGTTTCTGTTGTAATTGCTAGTTATAGCCATCTTGCTGAAAAGTGATATTTCATCATTTCTGTCAAATCAGTTTCTAGCATGCTTGACACTTAACAGTCAGAAGTGTGATAATTCAAAGTTAAATTCTTCTTGCTTTTATGTTTAAACCTTAATAGTCTAATTTTTTATTTTTGTCACATATTTAAACTTGATAAAAAGTAATATACCACTTTTCATAACTGTTCCCACAATGCCAGTGTCACAAATAGTGTCACTTTTTAGTAAGATAGCTCCCACCTGCAGATGGATAAGAAATATCAAATGCAATTTTTGAAACTTCTGTTTTGCATATTATCATTTCTATAAATAGTGAGAACAGAATAATTTCCCATTGTGTGAACTTTCCAATTACTACAGTAGGCACAACATAGTTTTGTCTTTTCTTCCCTGTTCAGTAAATAATTTGAAAAGCTGAATTAAAAAAACAACCACCACTCCTCTCTCCCCACACACACACACACAAATATTACACTACTCCCAAATTTGTTACATAGCATATACAATGATAATACTTTTCTGTTATGGTATCTAGAATTTTCCATCCATGCATCTCAAAGTAGTCTTTAAAACATTAATTAAGCTTCACAAACCTGTATGAGCTAGGTAAGTAATATTACAGTCATTTGACATGTGGTTAAACTGAGGCTTGTCTACAAGGGGGAGAGCCCAGAATAGCTAGTGTGGAACAGTTTACTGCTGAATCCAAAATGGATTAATCTAAACTGCAAAAGGACATTTAGTGTGGAATGTGTGTGTGTGTGTCCACAAGAGCAGTTAGTGCAGAATAGCCATAGTGCTTTAAATTCACACCCTTGTTATTTCACACTAACTTTCCCGTTAATTCCCCATGTAGACAAGCTTTGAGGCACAGAGAAGTAAACATTCACATAGCAAGATAGTGGCTGAGTTGGGAGCAGAATTTCGGGGTCCTGACTGCTATTTCCCTGCTCTAACCATTAAAGCCAGTGTGCTGTATCCTCTAATGCAGGAAAAAAATTATTCTAGTACCAACCACCATCAAACATTGAAGACCAAGTACCGTAAGAAGAGAACCACCTCACATTGCCGTCAAGGACACTGCCTTTAAGAAATATTAAGTTGGAGTAGTGCAATTTAAAAGAAAACTGTGAGGTTACAAACAGTCACTGCCAGCATTCTAAGAAGTGTGCTATATGGTACTATTACTAAAAGTTAGGAAGGTGTTCTTGCTCGTGCTCTCTTCCCTTCCTCATTACAAGTATTTCCCACTTCTGTATTTCCTTGTAGGTGGATTTAACCTGCATTTTTTCTTGGCTCCCTTTGTCTTGTACATGATATGACACAAAATATGTTTTCATTTTATATGCTGCAACCAGCATGCAGGTCATATGTGACAACACTGGAAAACTGTATTCATATGCTGATATTTCCATATACAAATGCTTCTATTGATGCACTATTTTTCTAAGATTTTGCTGAGTAAAGCTATTTCCAAACATAAGCATTTTAGCCATCTGCAACTGTTTGTCAATGAGCCTGGTTTGAGAACACTGGTAGTAATTGTAAACTTAGGAATGTGTGACCAGCTAGCAGCCAGCTGGGCATGCTCTGAGTTTTTCCAGGTGTTAACATACATGGCCACATTTGTTCACTTTTAACCAATTGGACATTTTTAAAACTTTTTTATTGAGTCCATTTTCAGAATGATGTTTAGATCATAAATATGGTATAACTGGATGAAACAGAAAATATTTAGATAAACATGTCATAGCATATAATTGTTGTTAATATGTGAGACAGTTTATGCGCAGGTCATGTTATATAGCTTGTAAAAAGGAGATCTTCAGTATCTATGTTCCATCCCCAAAATAGAACAAAAGTGCTGATCCTGCAAATGAAAAAGCTTTAGTCAGTCCATTTAATCCTATCAAAGAGACACCCACTCTTGAAATCGGCAATGCCTGCTCTTATGAGGTTGGATTATACAGCTCTTTCGGCAGGTCAGAAAGCCTCTCCAACTGGACAGAATTAGTGGCAAACTCTCCTAATCAGTTGTACCTCAGTACTTCAGTCAGGCACCGCAAATATCTTTGATAGCTCTCTTCTGCACAACCGGAGACTAAAGTAGTTTGAAGAAGGTATAACAATCCCCCATGCCTGCAATATAGAGATGTCCTTAAGGTTCTGTGCCTTAGCAGATCCTTTTGTGGCCTATTGGTATTTTGTTTGGGAGCCAGCTCATTCCAATATAAATGAAAATAAGATCTGAAATAGGAAAAAAGTTCATGAGTCTGATCATTTGTCTAAGGGGAATTTAATTTCAGAGTTGATTAAAAAAGCTAAATAGCTCCACTTTTAAAAATGCTTTACCTTTATCTTATCACTTTCTATTTAAAAAAAAGTAGATAAACATGTACAGTAAACTGTAAAAAGAACAGGAGTACTTGTGGCACCTTAGAGACTAACAAATTTGTTAGAGCATAAGCTTTCATGGGCTACAGCCCATTTCTTCGGATGCATATAGAATGGAACATATATTGAGGAGATATATATACACACATACAGAGAGTATGAACAGGTGGGAGTGATAATCAAGATAGCCCAGTACAGACAGTTTGATAAGAAGTGTGAGTATTTGCTTTAGGTTAGGGGGTTGTCTGTAAGCGAGGACAGGTCTGTCTGAGGATACAGACAACCCCCCAACCTAAAGCAAATACTCACCAGCAACCACACATCACTGAACAAAAACACTGACCCAGGAACCTATCCTTGTAACAAAGCCCGATGCCAATTCTGTCCACATATCTATTCAAGTGACATCATCATAGGACCTAATCACATCAGCAATACCATCAGGAGCTCATTCACCTGCACATCTACCAATGTGATATATGCCATCGTGTGCCAGCAATGCCCCTCTGCCATGTACATTGGCCAAACTGGACAGTCTCTACGCAAAAGAATTAATGGACACAAATCTAACATCAGGAATCATAATACTCAAAAACAATTGGGAGAACACTTTAACCTGTCTGGTCATTCAATGACAGACCTGCGGGTGGCTATCTTACAACAGAAAAACTTCAAAAACAGACTCCAACGAGAGACTGCTGAGCTGGAATTGATATGCAAACTAGATACAATCAATTTAGGATTGAATAAGGACTGGGAATGGCTGAGCCATTACAAACATTGAATCTATCTCCCCTTGTAAGTATTCTCACACTTCTTATCAAACTGTCTGTATTGGGCTATCTTGATTATCACTTCAAAAGTTTTTTTTTCTCTTACTTAATTGGCCTCTCAGAGTTGGTAAGACAACTCCCACCTGTTCATGCTCTCTGTATGTGTGTATATATATCTCCTCAATATATGTTCCATTCTATATGCATCCAAAGAAGTGGGCTGTAGCCCATCAAAGCTTATGCTCTAATAAATTTGTTAGTCTCTAAGGTGCCACAAGTACTCCTGTTCTTTTTGCGGATACAGACTAACACGGCTGCTACTCTGAAACAGTAAACTGTGTGCATCCATCATTAGATAAGACAAGAGCACATCAAAGAAGCCTTTGAAGCTTATATTTTATATGCCTGAAAAAGATCCTTAAAAGCACCTCTAATACTAAATTTTCATTGCCACAAGATCACCCCAAATTGCTTTCTGCTTAGCTTCTGAGAGAAGAAGGTGCTGGAATACTGTAATAAATTAAATGATTCGATAAGGAAAATTCTTTTTAAAACGGAAAACCTTAAGTCTGTTTCATATGGCTTTCATAGGAGAGATTCAAGAGCAAAGGGCTTCATTTGCCTTTAGGTATACAGGTAAATGCTGTGGCTTTGCATCCTGATAAGGTGATGACTGCTGAGATTCCTTTAGTTTAACATTTTAAGTATAAGGTGTTTCTTCTCTGAGAGATAGTCCCTATTGCCATATATGTATTCTACTTGAGGTGCTTATGCGTTCCGTGCACCTGAGACGAAAAGCTTTTTCACTAGTAGTGTCTGTTGGTCCATGCCTCTACCCTTCCCCTCCTTGATCTCAGAACTGGTGACATATGAGGTTGTGCAGAATGCCTGTATTCTGAGATAGACCTTCTTCGGCATCCTCAGCTTTAGCTGGGATTCTATATTCTAAAATTGTAGATAATTGTAAGTAGTTTATTAAACCTGTTTTAAGACAACAGTTTAGCAGTTTGTAGGCTCTGGGGGTAGCCCTCCTATTTGCCCCTCCCCTCCATTGGGTGCCAATTATGCCCAAGATCCTGCGATTCAAAATCTGTGTTGCCTGCCCCTAGTCAGTGATGACCACAGAACTTGCCTTTAGTGCCTCAAGGAAGCTCATATTCCCTCAAAGTGCAATATCTGATGGTCCTTCCCTTGCATCAATACCATTGTTCAATTTTAGAAGATTCCTAATGGGTAAACCCACAGTGCAGCTGGGAGCATGCCTCTCAGTCTGGATAGACCAACTTCTGTTAGCTCCGTTCAAGCTAACACACTAAAAATAGCAGTGTAGATGTTGCATTTTGGGCAGCAGCTTGGCTGTCAAACCCAGCTGACCCCTGGTCTGAGCCCAAGCTGCAACCCGAGCCACTCTATCTACACTCTTATTTTAAGCATGCTTGCTCAAGCAGAACTAGCCTGAGTCTGTCTATCTGGACTAGGAGACTTGCTCCCACCGCCAGTGTAGACATACCGTATGAGTCCTATTCCTGGCCTGTCTCCCCCCTCCCCCTGTATTTCAGTGAGAGGCACTGAGAAGCACGGCTGTCTCCAGCTCCAGGGCTAATCAGAGCAGGGTAAAGTCTCTTCCAAATGGAGACAAGAGGAAGTTAAGAGGATCATCATTATCAAACACGTATAGTCTACTGAGGACTGTTGCACCAGTCCGAGTGACCATACCTGATGGTGTTTCACCAGGCATTGTATAGTGAAGTTCCCAGAGCGGGCTCTATCCTGCGAATCCACAAATCTCTGGGGCAGCCTCATGGGCAGTGCCAGGCTAGGATCAGGGCATGCACCCCTTCGTACAGTGATGGAGTGTATGAGGGATGGCATGCTGGGGTATTTTTGTCCATCCTGGTGACATGGCCGAAGAGCATGCAGTGCTTCTTTTGAATATAATGGGTGCTTGAAGGAAGACCAGATCTCTGTGAGATTGACATTTCACACAAATTCAAACCACTTTATAGTCAGGATTTGATGCTGATAGCGCAAATGGAATGCCTTTGGTCACTCCAAGTCTGCCTGGAAAAAGAACTGGGTTTCTGACCCATATAGCAATACAAGTAGTATATAGGTTTGAAAGATTCTGAATCTTGCCTCAACACAAAGATTTTTTGCATCAGTAAGTGAGATGCAGACTTCGTGCAGGAAGCGACAAGACCTAGTCATCAAAGAACGTCCAGTTTGCTGCAGTTGTTGGAACCCTGCTTGCAACCTAGGTAGAGGAACTTGTCAACATGCTCCATGGTACTCAACCCCATCTACACTGGAGATTCTGGTGGCCCAGCTCCAAGATTCTGAACCTTGGTCTTCTGCCAGGAGATGTTCAGCCCCATAGTTCAAGTAGTGTCTTGGAGACCTTGGAGGGCTGAAATTCTCTAACTTCTCCACAAGTGAGGTAATATTGTCAGCATAGTCTTGGTCAGTGAACACTTCTTGACCAACCTTGAGTCCAATGTGTGGAGCAGCATGTCCTAAACCAATCAGTAGCTGAACAGAATAGTGCCAGGACAAGAATGCATCCCTGCCGCACACCTGAAGTTGTGTAGAAAAACGGCAAAAGCACACAGACTCAAAAGAAATATGAGAAATTTCCCTCCAAGTCCTCATACAAAAAGGAGGACCTCCTTTCTGACACCCTCAAAGTCAGTTGAGACTCTGTGCCCCAAGATCAGAGTGTCAGGAGCTCACAAGAGGCATGCTGCATCCAACCTTGGTGCTGGGAGTCAAAAGTGCCCCCAAACTATCCATAGCCATGGGGAAGGACCATCCTTAGCACTGGCAAAGGAAATAAGGGAGAAGACACCTCCTCATTGATACTACTGATGCTGAAAGAGGCTGAGTTGTCGTTACCAAAAACCACTGCCTATCTGAAGCCATTACTGCCAGAAGACAGAAGCCCAGCCTGCGCTCCAACATGAGGGGCTAGATGCACTGCTCCAGAGGATCTTACTATATATACACCGGTGTTTCTCAACCTGAGGGCTGCTTGAGGCCCAATCAGCACATAGGTGCAGCCCATGTGACATCCTCAGGGCCATACAGGTAGTATATAGTGTGGCTGTGGCCCACATAACATCTATAGATAGGTGCATATGCATCCCACAATGTTAAATAGGTTGAGAATCACTGATTTATATGGACCCAGAATCATCAATACTGTTGGATCCAGTCGCAAATAGGCAGGTCCCTACACCATCAATTCGCCACTCACTGGTACTATTGACCAGGCATAAGAAGACTTCCAGTACTGACAGCACTGCCCATCAATATAGAGTCGTCTTTCTCTTCTGATGAATCCAGAATCAGCAGGAGAGCTTCACTATCACTATCAAGATGGGTAGTCAGCCCCAACAGAGGTTCCAAGACTTCATGGGCACCTTTCTCTCCCATCGAGTGGATTGCCCAACTTTGAACCAGTGATACCCTTCTCTATGGGGACTTCCTCTTTATCCCGACAATCCCTTTCCTTGTTCCTCTGTGGGGACCCCTCACATTAGAGGACTCTCAGACAAGAAATAGACTCCTGGTTTCATCTGGGAGCTGTAGAATTGGTACATCTTCAATGCAGAGAACAGGATTTTACTCAAGATATTTCCTCATCCTCCAGAATAAGAGAGGCTGGAGGAACATAGTAGCTCTGAGACAGCTGTCTGGGGTTCAGAATGATCATTCTGGCCTCTATAATCCCGTAATTAAACTAAGGCAATTTGGTCACAGCTGTAGATTTAAAGGATTCTTGTTTCCACAAAGACGTCTACTCTGCACATAGCCCTTCGGTGAAGCATAGGAATCTCCTAAACCAATGCCAATACAGAGTGCTCCCCTTTGGCCTCTTGGCAGCACCAGTAGTATTCACAAAGGCGGTGTTAGTAGTGGCAGGTCATCTGCATTGTCAGGGTCTGTCAATGTTCCCTACCTCGATGATTGGCTGTTCACAGGGAAGTCATATCACCAAGTATGGACGACAATCCTGTCCTTACCTTTCTTCACTCTGTAGGACTCCATGTAAACATACAGACTATAGACTTTCTTGGGATAACCCTAGATTCTATCAGAGCCAAAGCATACCTACCTCAGGACAGATTCCAGGCTATGAAAGATCTCATTGTTCAGTTTTGGCTGAGCCTGCGGACAACAGTTCGAACTCATCTCACCCTTCTAGAACACATAGCCTCATGTACTTATGTGACTCCCTTTACAAGACTTCATTTTTTGTTGTCTACAGGCTTTGTCACAGACGGTCTATGTGCAAAGGAAGCACAGCATGGACAAAATGATCTTGCTCCCCCACAGAGTTCTGACTTCACTCTCCTGGTGGGGAAACAGAGCAACTGTGTGCATGGGGGTTTCTGTCATTCCTCCTCCACCCAGAGAAAGAATGACTACAGATGCCTCCCTGCTAGGGTTGGAAACCCACTTTGACAAACACATAAAACTGGACCCACCAAGAATTCCAGTTGCACATAAGCTTTCTGGAGTTGTGTGCAGTACATGAAGCTTGGAAAACAATTCCAACCATTTATTCAGACCTTGCACTTCCAGGTTAAGTCAGACAACATGACAACAGTTTCTTATATCAACAAAAAAGGAAGAGCAAAATCTACCCTTCTCTTCATAGAATCTGTCAATTGCTGGAATTGGTGCAATTCAGCAGTGTATCTTCCAGAGATGCATACAACTTGTCACACAGTCTCAGTAGACATTTCTTCAAAATTCAAGAGTGGGAACTACACAACTTGGTGATATAGAACATCCTTAAGCATTGGGGATTCCCATTGTGGAAAAAAACCCAACCTGTGCCTCCACAACTCCAGAGGGGATGCATGGTCAGAGTTCAATGGTCAGAACAACTGATGTACAGATTTCTGCTCATCTCTCTTTTATCTTGATGCCTGAGGAAGATCAGACAAGATAGAGTGCTGGTCATCCTGATTGCTCTCTAATGGTCCATGCGGTTCTGGTTCCTGAGCATTCTTCAGATGTCCTTGCGACCACACATGCATATTTAGCTCTTCTCAGGACCGACTGACTCAGGACAAAAGCAAACATCCCAACCCAGCATCCCATCATCTAACAGCATGATATTTGGATAGATGATGGACCTAGAAAAGTCATGTTCGGAGGTGGTACAATCCATCTTTAACAATACCGGGAAAGATTCCATGAAAGTATACTACACAGCAAAATGGAAACGCTTTTCTACCTGTAACCTGCGTTGTCAGATAACCTCGGAAGGTTCTGAGTTCCCTACTATTCTAGACCACCACCTCCCTCTAAAAATGTCAGGGCTATCCATCAGTTCCTTCTGAGTACACTTGATAGCCGTTAGCACTTTTCACGCTCCGATGGAAAGCCATTCAATCTTTGCTCATCCTGCTACAATAAGGTTTCTGAAGGGACTGATCAAATATGTGCTGAAACCTACCCTGATGTGGGATCTCAATCTCTATCAGCATTGATCAATACTCCATTTAAACCTTTAGCTTCATGTTCATTCATACATCACTCTATGAAGGTTGCATCTCTGGTTGCAATCACCACAGCCAGAAGAGTAGGGGAACTGGGTGCCCTTATGGCTATCACTTTCTATACAGTCTTCCATAAGGATAAGGTTTCCTTGAGGTTACACCCCAAGTTCACTCCCAAAGTAATCTTGGAATTCAACCTAAACCTGGTCATCCACTTACCTGTCTTCTATCTAAAGCACTATGCCACCAGAGAAGACAGGAAGTTCCACCCTCTGGATGTCTGTTGAGCTTTAGCCTATCTGTAGAGGATGCAGTCATTCAGAAAATTTCCCAGACTCATTGTTTGCTTGCCTAACATATGAGAGGGGAAGCTTCCTATCTCCTCACAGAGACTGTCCAAATGGATTTCAGGCTGCAACCTGCTTTATTGTGAGCTGACTGTGACCCCTCTCTGTCAAGGTGTAAGGGCGCACTTGACTAGAGTCCAGGCTACATCAGTGACCTCGCTATGAAACATCCCTCTCGAAGAGATCTGCAGAGCAGCAATGTGGGGCTCTGTTCATATCTTTGTGAGACATTGTGCCTTGGTACAGGCTTCTACAGCAGTTGCATCTCTTGGCAGAGCAGTCCTACAATGTGTGGTGAAGCAAGGTTCTTCATGCCCTCTCCCTCCTCCCTATGTATATAGGGACCATCACTTGAAGAAGAAGAAATGAAGATTACTTACCTTGTTACAGTAACTGGAATTCTTTGAGATGTGTGATCCCTATTTGTATTTCACAACCTGCCCTTCTAACCCTCCGCTATGGAGTCTTATCCTAGGGCTATTTGAGGTATAAAGGGAACGGAAGAGGTGGTTTGTCTGCATTGCCCCTTATGCTGTCAGCTCAAAGTACGAGGAGGAGAAGAGCTCAGGTGCAGACCAATGGCCATATCTAGTGAAAAATCCTCTGATTTCAGGCACATGGAGCATGGGCACCTCAAGTGGAATACAGATAGGGATCACACATCTCAAAGAACTCCAGTTACCGTACAAAGTAAGTAACCTTCCTTTCCATTGGCATCATGTCTAGATCTTCATAAAGAATCTAAAAAATCTTGATATTAATTAGATACTGCCACAGAATATCTGGATGATATTCTTGTTAAGATAGAGCCAAGGGAATAGGCTACTCAGAATGCCAATTTGACTGTTGTTCATTCCAAGGTCATAGGAAACAAACTCAGCAAAAACATTGTGCAGTCTGTGTTTAAAAATTTGACAAACAGGAATGCTGATGAGAGATTAAATTTAATTTCCTTGTGCAGTCACCAGCCATGGGTCAGGGTTATAAAAGTTAATGCCACTGTTGGTTAAACAGGGATCAGTATCCACTGACTTCAGTGATTAATAGTGTCTTCCTTTTTAATTTTTTTTAAAAGGAAGTTAAATAGAATACCAACCTAAAATAATTAGAAATGAATGCAACTGATCAATAAAAAACCTAAATTGAGATGCCAAGGATAAAGGTCAGAAGAGACAACCTGAACCTCCTGACAGATGAAAGATCTCTCATTGGACATCAGGCAAAGACTACTGTCTTGGAACCTCGATGGCTTCATAATTACAGACCCACTTTTTTGTTTTCAGAATAGTTCCTTCTGTGGTGGGCTGTTCAGTGCTGAGAGTTATCCACCAGCTGGAGCCTGTGTTTACTCCTCCTGGTGGGCATGTATTACTTCTATCTGTGAACAGCATTCTGGATGACCTTAAGAAACCGAGATCCAGTGTTTTCCTTGATTTTATTTACATGTCTTTGGTTCCTTCTGTAGAACTGTCCTTCATGAGTTGTGACGTACAACTTGGGGCAGATAGCATGGTTATTATCATGGCAGGTTGCCAGCCTCTTTCCCTTCAACATATAATATACCCTTTCATTTGCAGTGGAGGTAACGGGCATTTTTGTAGTAGTGTTACTTCAGACTTGTTTGCTGGTGTGTGGTTCTTTTGTAACTACTTCAAGGTTTGGCTCAATAAGTATGTTACATATTAATATTAAAGTTTTTGTCCTGTTCATGAGACTCTCAATTGGTGATCCTAATAAAGCATTTTGAGGTGTGTTGCAGTGCCCTAATTCTGGTGCTGAACCTGCTCTTTTAAGTTACATGTCATAGCTAATACTTTGGTGACTTATTCCTGCCCAGAGAAGACCTTATACATTCACCCCCATATTGCAAGATTCATAAAAGTTTACAGAATGCTCTAGCCACCTAGTTAATGTAGTATTTTCTGTGAAATGTTCAGTCTTAATATTATTTTTTAACCAGTTTGGAGGCACCCATTCCTTTTCTTATACCTCAGGACAGCCTTCCTCTTCACTATAACTTGCAAGGAAAGTCTGTGAGCGAGCAAACATTATCAGTAGAAGATGCTGAACCCTCCAAATGGACAAGGAAGTTCTGAAATTGTCAGAATACTTACAACCCAAAATGTCCAACTTGTCTGAGGTCTCAAGAGGTAGTTCTACTTTCCATCTGTGATAACTTCCCACAGCCTAAGGGGTAATTTTGAATATAAGATAGACATTCTCAAAATATATACCTATATGACAGAATTTTTTAGAAAATCTATTGCTTTGTTCTGTCGCCTTTTATTTGTGATGTAAAGAGAATAAGTTGGCTAAGAACATTGTAACCTGTAAGCTTTACCACCAACTCTCTAAAGCTTAGCAATAAGATAAAAGCATCTGCCAGGCCTCAAAGTATACTATGCGAGGGAGACTGCATCATCCTAAATATGATAGAAGATATATGTAAAGCAGCTGCATGGTCATGAGTATATAGCAGACACAATGTTGAGGAACACTTAGAGGCCTTCATACTACCTACAGGAACTCAGATCCAGATGCTTCCAATTCCCAGAGGAAACAGGCTCATCTACCATTGTAGATGTGCTGGACATTGTCTTGGACATACAGAAAGAAAGACAAGATATAAGTGATGTTGTTTAATTAGGCCACAACTGTATTACTTAACTCATTTGTAAATTAATCTGCAGTAAATTGTACAGTGCCAATCACGATTCCTTCTGTAATCATGTCCATCTAGTGAAATCAGCTCCTTAATCCTCCACAATTGGTTCCATCACTGATACCCAACCACCTTCCCCTTGTACTGAGGTTAAGGTGCTGAGGTCAGGGGGTTGTGTTGTTGTTGTACCAGATGTTAGAATCCTTAGCCCTATTACTAGCTTCTTTAGTGGACGCCACTCATTTATGTCCACTTCCAATTCCAGTTTATAAGAGAACCAGATCTGCTATAGAATGAGTACCAGAACTGAACACCTGCCACAAAGAGGCAGAAGCAAGACCAAATTTTGAAGTGTTCCTTAGAGATTACAGGGGGGAAAATAAAGGAAAACAAGTGGGCTGTAGGCTGATGTTTCCTCCTACCCCTCATTTTTTTTATCTTGATTGAGTTCCAAAATTCTCAGCAGTAACATAAAACAAGGATTGCTTTCTTTTTCATTTTCATTTTATACCCTACTTAAGCAAAAAGAGTCTAAGCACACCCAAATACCCCTGAGAATATAAAAGATACATGGACCAAGAAACATCTCTAACAACCTTACTTGAAACAGCAATGGATATTTAGTGTAGAGATGAGAGCAGCACAGTGATGTTGTTTTGGTCTTATAATGTTTCTCAGAGCTTCTTGAGCTTGGCAAATAGTCTATATTGATGAGTTATTGCTAATAAGATCATCGGAGTTGTGTTTTGTTGGTTGATGTATATTTATGTTAACAAAGATATTTGACATCAGTTTGTTACTTAGAAGATTGTTAATTCAGTGGTTTCACCTAACTGCTGAGATAATTGTAGACCCCTGAACTTTTTCATTTATAATAATTCTTAGTATTTATATGAAATTGAAATGATGGACTAAGTCTTGGTCTTTTATAAGTTCTTTGATCATTTTCATTTTCTGCCTGCCTTTAAAATAACAGTTGGGATTGTCTTGATGTACTGTATATCGTGCAGCTTGTAATCATGCTATTCTCTACTAAGTTTCCATCAGTCACAAACTAAACAATATTGATTTGGGTAGTTACTTGGATAGAAGACCTCTAAGGAACAACTAGTTCTTATGAGTTCTTATGAGAACTAGTGACGGTAATTCAGCAGATGGCACCCTTCCCTTTAATTCCATACTAAACCAGTGGCCCAGCATGTGTTAGAGCCCTGTGCTCCTGGAGGTTGAGATGTGAAACCAAGGTCCTGAACACATGTGGTTGTTAAAATTCCCATGAGACTCTATAAGTATAAGATGTTAACCCTAATGGCCTGGCCAAATTCCAAACTGGATAATTACATTCTTCCTAACTAAATTCCCCCTGCAATTTGAATTAGATATGGCATTCTTCTTCGCTTCCTGTCCTGTGCTGTATACTGTGAAACAGTTGTTACATTTCATTCCCGAGGTAACTGTGTTTCAGTGGCTGATGAAATGATCTCTGTGTTTTAGTTTTTAAAGCACGTTAAGATTACTTTAGATTGAAATGTATCATTAGGTGCTGGAACTAAGAGTGTTGGGGGTGCTGCTGTACCCCCTAGCTTGAAGTGGTTTCCATTATATACAAGATTTACAATTTGGTTCTATGGCTGTCAGCACCCCCACTATAAAAATTGTTCCACCCAGAGCCGGCTCTGGCTTTTTTGCTACCCCAGGCAAAAAAGCCTCCTCCCGCCCCTGGCGGGGAGCGTGGCAGGGGAGGGTGCCGAGCCCGGCCGCAGCCCCGCTCTCCCCAGCCGGCTGGAGCACCGGGAGGAGGGCGGCGAGCCCAGCCACGGCCCCGCTCTCCCCGGGTGAGCGCCACCCCCCTCCAGGTGCCACCCCAAGCACATGCTTGGTAGGCTGGTGCCTGGAGCTGCCCTGGTTCCACCACCCCGAATGTATTACATAGATATAAGAGTATTATAACACAGTGCTCCATTCTGTAAGTACCCACCGACAGTTTAAAGCATTAGACTCCAAATTCAGCCATAGATGCATACAGTTTGAAATCAGATAGTGTTTGTCTCCTGTTTGATTTTAAGATTTTTAATTTGATCTTTGGTTTTCCACTTCTCCAAATAAAAAAACATACAGTAGTAATTTGTTTTTAAAAAGAGGAATTGAGTACAAAAATGGAATTATGTAGAATAATAAAGTGAAGACAGGCTCCTTATATTGTTCTCTAGAGCTCATGCTCTGGTGGGGATTTATACCATGTTTTAATTTAGAATAGGTACTGAGCTAGCCTTTAGTAGCCTCACCTATTATTAAGGTTGCCTGATGTTTCCCGTTGTAAGACCCTGTTTTCAATTGCTTATAATTTTGCCAGACTTTAACCATTTGGACTGACTTTTTTTCCTTTAAGTCTTAAGACCTTTTCTTTGAAATGCTCTAGTGCCCTGTTCTTTGGAATAGGGTCTTGAAATTTGGTGGGATTTGCCTTTGTATCCGGGATGGATCTTTTGCTGTCCCTGTGAAAATTTGTCCAAGTAATAAGCCTTTGAAAAATCATACTTTGCACATTCTCAGTAGAGACTTGCTAGAGCTGAGCAAGTAAAACCTTCAAAGATTCTGCCCTCACTAGGCATTCCTGAGATTCTTACTGATCCTAGTGGTGACCAGACTCTGTAGGCACCATTCCCACAGAGTCTGCACATGTGTCAACCTCACAGAGTGACTGAGCATGCTCCAGACCAGAAAAACAGGAGCAGAGCTTGATTTTCCTGTAATGACTGTTCTGGGGTGGGGCCAAGCACTGGAATTGAGAACAGGGAGCCTCTCTCTAGTTGGGAAAAGAGTCTGGGACAAGGATTCCTGGTACAGGTGGAAGGAGACTAAGACTGGATCAGAAGCCCTCAGAGGGAAACTGGGACTGGGAGCCAGTGTGTGTGTGGATTTGGTATTAGCTGGACAAGTAGACCCAGACTGCATATGGGGAGGGGGAGAGACTGGGAGTAGGGAAAGAGACTGGGACTCAAACTGTGAACCTGGTTGGGAAGACTAAGACTGGCTGGGGAAGGAAAATGGGACTGGGATGTGAAGCCAGAGGAATGGAGTCTGAGACTGGGTAGGCAAGGAGAAGGGAACAAAAACAAGACAACAGATGTGGAGAAGAGACAGGACAGGGCAGAAGTCGTCAAGCTTGGGGGAAATAGGCGGAAAGCTGTGCCCAGTAGAGAACACTCGCCATCCAGAACTTGGAATGGAGCCCAGTGTTACTGAGTCTCAGCATGCCTCTGCTGCCAGCAACTGCCTGTGAAACCTACTGGCAAAGTGTGTGTCTCATCCTCTTCTAGTGCTAGTCCATGTTCAGGATGACAACCTACTGTTGCTATCAGTTACTCTGTTAGCAAAAGTCTGTATGCTGGATCTCAAGGTACTAACCCTGTTGATGACCTATGTGGTTGTCAATACGATGCCACATGATGGAATTTTTTTGTTTGCTTTTTTAAAAATATAGAAAATACACACAAAAAACTACAGTAAATGAACATTAATGTTGCAAAGTCAAGCACTCAGAAGCCAGAAATGTGAGAATTCAGGTTGCCTATGCTACCTTAATTCAGCTTCCTTGTGTCTATGTATAATGATAGTCTTTAATTACATGATCGTATCTTATTTTTTCCACAGCACACATGCCTTCTTCAGTGCACAGATCGGATCTGCTCTGGGAATTGAATCAGGGCTGTGCAGTAAAAGGAGGCTGTCTGTAGCAGTGTTTCCTAAATGGTAGGTTCCCAACCCACCAGTGGGTTGCGGGAAAGGCCTGTCACTGCCCTCCCATGTCACTACCTGTCCTGCGCATAGGGAGTGACATGGGAGGGCAGCACTTTCTCCCTTTCTCCCATGATCTCATTTCCGCTGGGCCCAGGCAGTGACAGTGTGGAGGAAACAGCCAGAGCAAGCAAGTGGACAGTCTATAGCCTGATAACAATCACGGCCTAGTCACAGGGGGAGAGTGGCAGGCTGGGGTAACAGTGGGTCCCCCAAAAAGACAAAATGCAGTTGTTGGGTTGCCTTAGTTAAAAAAAAAATTGGGAACCACTGGACAGTAGGACCCTCTTTTTTTATTTATTGCAAAATTTGTAAGGTGTGTACTGAATGGGATTGCAGGAAGAGAAAGGACAGTCTCATGGTTAAGGCAACTGAATCCTGCACTGACGAATTGCCTGTGTGACAACATTTCTATGTGATGCTAAGCAAATCACTTTAACCTAACTGCTTTTGAATACTTGACTTTTCAACCTTAATAATGTTCTTTTAATAGCTTTTTGTGTGTAATATTATGATAATCAAAATCTGCAGTCAGGTATAAATTAAGTACATGTCACCCCAAATAAGTCAAATTAGATTGATTTAGTGAAGACAATGACCTGAAAATACTTAAAAAGCAACAGAGGGTCCTGTGGCACCTTTGAGACTAACAGAAGTACTGGGAGCATAAGCTTTCGTGGGTAAGAACCTCACTTGCATCTGAAGAAGTGAGGTTCTTACCCACGAAAGCTTATGCTCCCAGTACTTCTGTTAGTCT
>NC_048308.1:49418295-49507629 GCF_013100865.1 Trachemys scripta elegans
AGGGCGGCCAGCAAGTCCCTTGGCCTGCGCCGCTTCCCGCAGCCCCCCTTGGCCTGGAGCAGCGAACTGTGGCCAGTGGGAGCCACGATCGGCCAAACCTGCGGACGCGGCAGGTAAACAAACCAGCCCGGATCACCAGGGGCTTTCCCCGAACAAGCGGCAGACCGGCTTTGAGAAGCACAGAAGCTGGTCCAATAAAAGATTCTACTTCACCCACCTTGTCTCTCTAAAGTCATTACAATTTCATTGTGAAATCTCCAGTCATTGAAATTCCAGATAATCTTGTACTTAAGCCTTTTCCTCTCAGTTCATTATTTATGCAGTTTAGAGTAACATAAAATATTATCTTAATGTCTGAAATACTGTCCTTTTTTTAAACAAATTATTTTTGCAATATTTCAATCTTCATTAAAAATTAAAAAAGCAAACCAAGTTGCTATACTTCACTTGCTAAAATATATCAGGATTGTTACTTGCTGAGAATTATTTATAGTGTTTTATACAGTTTTATAAACAGCATCCTTCTGCTTTTTTCTTTTCTTTTCTTTTCTTTTTCTTTTCTTTACTATAACACATAGCCCTACTGAGGGACTAAGACTCCACTGTGGTAGGTGTTGCACAAATACAGACCATGATGTCATGGTTGTTTTTCTGGTAGAAACATAATATGATACGTCTTTTAAAAGCAATTCATATTTTATGAGCTGCTTTTAAATATTTTCAGATGAAGAGTTATTAGTTAGCTCAGTTATAAATAATATGATGTAACTGGATTCTTTATCTTCCAGATACTTTCTCACTTGATGGCAAAACTTCACTAAAACAAATGGAATAGCTGTTAATCATTTCTTTTTCTTGCAGTATTGTTTCGGGTAATACTTTAGATCTGTTTTTTTTTTCCTGTTAACATTTACAAATCTTCTTATAACATTTTTCTGATGTTTTTTTTATTTAATATAATATTGCCCATATTATGATTAAATGCTAAATATACATATGTTAAAAACTTAAAAGGGATGGAATTGTAAATGAGTTAATCTATAATTTTTTCTATATGCAAACCTAAAACTTGTAGAAAATAATATTCTAGCAATAATTACATATCCAATGTTACTAAATATTTTTAAGTCATCTAAAACAATTGCCAAGAATATTTGCTCCCTCTTTGCCAGCTATAAATTGAGCTGTTTGTGTTTTAAATGTTATGTTAAAAACATGTTTAAAATGACTACTTTATTTCTGTATACAGTACTTGATATAGCTCCACCACTATTAGCCCAAAAAATGCAGTGTGATCCATGTGGCAGCTGGTGATACTCTAATGTTTTTGGATAGTAACATAAAAGGAAAAGGGATGTATCTCCTTTCAATGTGCATGTGTAACTCCAATTAGTGTTCATAAATGTTACATACTCACATTGAGAGGAAAATATATCCCTGAAATATATAACTATTTATGATTAGTAAATGTACCCTACGGTGCTGTATATTTTTAAGTATAAATGTCAATCATCAGTGAGAAGTATGCACTCTTATAATCTTCTTACAATATTTATTTCATTTGATATAATTTGCTTTGGTATCTTTATATTCCTGTTCAGAGAGATGCAGACACATGGTATGATCATTCTGGCATTTTCTAGGGCAAATCCTGCACCAGTGGAACTAGCATGTTTTTCTGTGTATTTGCTGAGAGAATTTCCATAGACATCAAGGAGAGGCTTATTTAATTACAGTATAGGATTATATGCATGGTCCGCTGAAAAACAAAAGTAATATGACAGACTGTTAGAGAACTATATTTAAGTACAGTTTGAATATAAATCACAGTCAGTTCTTTGATAAGCTTTAGAGATATTTAACCAATTTGCTATTTTTTTATTTGCATACCATCTTTCTCCTTCTCCTTCTCCACTTTTCTTTCATAAAAGAATGACATTCCATACCCTGAGAAAATTCTAGCTGGTTAGGACTTACAGCAGCCTGCCTGTCCAGCAACGTAAGGTAGTGGAAACATATCACCCTTTCACAGGTGTCTTCCAGGCTCCACACTGAACAGCCCCTTCAGTTTAACTGATCAATGGTCACTCCTCCGATTTTTCAAAATTCTGCACAAAATTGGTCCTAACTACTTGCAGGAGTCTCTCTCTCTCTCTCTCTCTCTCTTTCTCATTGTGCAATCCTGTTCTCCCATGGCAGCTATGTTACATTAGATAGAACATTGAAACTGTTAACCACTAGGGGAATGCTCGTGACTGTAGGAGACAACTTTTTCAAGAGCTGGACCAAGGTTATGAAACTTAGTCCTCGTTATTATTTCAGTAACGCTGCCATACTCTAAGCTCAATACAAAACCCACTTCTTCACCCAGGCTTTTCTGAGAGGTGATTGTTATTTTTACTTATGGGATGTGCTCAGATTCTCTAAAGTCCATGTAGGAGCATAGATACAAAGAAAAAAAAACAAGATTCAGGACCCTGACCAACACATAACACCACTTTCCTAGCAAGGTCATCAAATTTTATTTCCAAATAGCAGCAGTTAATATCAGGTGAAATGTTTGTTAGTTTGTTTGTTTGTTTGTTTCTATCTAATTGGTGTAGCTCAATCAGTTTCACCAGCTGTCCTAAATTCCTGAGAATGGAGAACATTTACCCTCAGTAGTCTCCATAAAGCAAACCCTCAGCCTAGGAATATCTTCTCAAATTTTCAGTATACATGGAAAAATACGATTTAAGCATTTCTGGTGCAAACAAAATCTGGAATTGAAACTTTACTTTTGAAATAATATAAAAACAAGGAAAATCACAGAACACCACTGGCCATCATGTACAGCCCCCAGCTAAAACCTCTCAAGTACATCATCAATGATCTACAACCTATCCTGGAAAACGATCCCTCACTCTCACAGACCTTGGGAAGCAGGCCAGTCTTCACTTACAGACAGCCCCCCAACCTGAAGCAAATACTCATCAGCAACTACACACCACACCACAGAAACACTAACCCAGGAACCAATCCCTGTAACAAACGCCGTTGCCTACTCTGTCCCCATATCTACTTGAGTGACAACATCAGAGGACCCAGCAACAGCATCAGGGGCTCATTCATCTGCACGTCTACTAATGTGATATATATGCCATCATGTGCCAGCAATGCCCCTCTGCCATGTACATTGGCCAAACCGGACAGTCTCTGTGTAAAAGAATAAATGGACACAAATCAGACATCAGGAATGGTAACATACAAAAGCCAGTAGGAGAACGCTTCAGTCTCCCTGGACATTCAATAACAGATTTAAAAGTAGCCATCCTTCAACAACAAAAACTTTCAAAAACAGACTTCAAAGAGAAACTGCAGAGCTACAATTCATTTGCAAATTTAACACCATTAATTTGGGCTTGAATAGGGACTGGGAGTGGCTGGCTCACTACAAAAGCAATTTTCCCTCTCGGGTATTGACACCTCCTCATCAATTATTGGGAGTGGACCACATCCACCCTGACTGAATTGGCCTTGCTAACACTGGTTCTCCACTTGTAAATCTGTTAGTCTTTAATGTGCCACCGGATTCCTCGTTGTTAATATAAAAACAGGAAATCAATTTACTATTAAGTCATCTGAATTTAACTGTGTTCAAGGTCCAGGTCTAAGCTGCCACTTAAATGGTGAAGCCATGATTTTTTCCCTCCGTGTTTTACTGTTTGCTTTAAGTATGACTGCCTGGGTTTGACAGTTTAGCACAGACAACAGAGAGAAGCATTCTGTGATCCTTTCATAGTAACAAAACTGAGTCTTCCTAGTTGTTCCATTTAGGGAATAAATTACCAAATGTCTAATACATTGGCCCGAATAAAAAAGAGAGATAAAATTGACTCTCATTTTTGGTAATTTGAAACTCTAAAAATGGCTTCTTATGGAACATTGACTATGACTCCTGGATGCTGGATATGCACTAAAAGCAATGATCATATTAAATTGCCCAACAGCACAAATGGGTCCCTTCCCTTTGCACCCCACCCACTGTAAGAAAATCGTCTCCTGCAAATTCTTGTCTGTTAGGATTTTTCTTATACTGTACTCTTGAAGGTCAGTAAACTCCAATTTCCTGGTCATAAGAGGAGTGTGAAGTGCAGCAGAATCCTTCAGAATCTACTGTCCTATAGCACTGTATTACACTATTTCAGATAGAACACATGTGTTTACATTAACAAAGATGGGACAGTGTCCATTACCTAATGATGGAAATCCATCTAGATTTGGAATTGAGGTTTCAAAGGGCCCAGTCTTGCAATGTAATGCACCTTAAGTCCCCATTGGAGTCAGTAGGAGTTGAGGATGTTCATCACCTTACAGGACTAGCCGTGATGGCAATATTCTTTTTACAGGAAGACATCACTAAAAATTGGTGGAATCACTACATATGAGTCTTCCTCAGTGATTTCTGAATCATGAACTAGTATGTCATTCTCTCCCTCAAATGTTTTTGAATCTGTATGTGTTTGAGGAGCTGTGGGGGAGAAATAGTGTCTCATGAGGGCAACATCCCCTTGTTAGACAATGCAGACAAAAATTGATAATTCTCTGCATAGGTGTCTGTGTCCAACATCCTGAGATCATTACTAATCTATTTTAAGGACCTCTCCTCTGAGTTGAAATCTTAGGAATATTTTAAAAATAATCACTCCTTCATTTTCTGTTCTTTTTTTCCTATGAGGCAGCTATTGAATTCCTCAAAATATTTTCCAGGATAATTACAAGCAGTGGTTTTTAACATAACACAATTTTCCAGCCAACCACAAGCTTTTTGCTCAAGCGCTCTAGGCAAGAAATTTATCAAAGGGCTTGTCTACAAAGTGATTAAGTGTGCAGCAAGCTGCGGTGTGAATCTTCATCGCTGTAGCCTGCCATGTACTAACAGGTCATGTGGACCCTGTTGCCGCACACACAAAAAGTTCCGCTTTGACTGTGCACTCTAAAGACAAACCCAAAGTATCTTTTTAACCATATTCATCAGGATATAGCTGAGAACCAGTCCATCCTTCCCAGTTCTTCAGCTTCAAAGAAAGAAAAAGCATGAGATTTCCAACCCTTTGGCTGGAAACAGAGAGAATTCTGGAAAGTACATATTCACTTACAAAATATACTGGTGCCAAAGAGGGAGAATACCAATACCAGAGAAAATTTCAAAGACCCAGGTCCAAGACCACATCAGCTTCTTAGGACCCTAAAGGAAACTTTAATGATTTACCTATTCTCCAGAAGGAAGCTCATCTTAAGAGAGCATTGCCCCATTTTGGCAGAAGTGGAAAGTAAATAACTTCAGGTCAGAGCGGGAGATCAGTTATTTCATACATCTATTGCATTGATTTCTGTCCTCAACTAATTGCTTCTCCATTCCTCAAGAACCCAGCAGAGGAGAAGGTTCTCCTGGAAATGATTCAACACTTTCTATTCACATATTTCTGTCCAGTACAGAGCATAATATGGGTCAACAAATTTACTGGGCACAAGAGGTTCAAAATCAAGTTACTCAGAATAAATGAGAGAACCAGTGGAACCATAGCTTCCGCTGATCTGAATTATACATATTTCCATATCAACTTTTTCAGCAGTGATCAAAAGTTTTTGAATCTATGGTGAACATCTCCCATTTCCAAACTGATGCTACAGTACCTTGTACTTTGACTTAGCCAGTGCTCTGCAAGTCTTCATGAAAGTGGTGTTTGTGACAAAGCTATCATTTTTAAGAGATGAAAATTTGGTCCCATCATACCTGAATAACTGGCTAATAACTGTCATCTCAGTACCAGATATCCAAATATTAGTGCCTCAAGAAACAATGATGGCCCCTCACTATTATTACTGTCCTTTTCAAGATCCTTTTCAATATGTATTTATGATTATTATTAAAATGTGAGATCAAGGGGCTGATGATGGTAATTGGCTTTTTTGTAGGTCACTCTGTGTAGCAATGTAAGACTTATGCCAACAGGAGTTTTCACTGAGTAAAGACATTGGATCTTTATTCACATCATACAATAAATTGAATTGACTGGTGCAACTAGTCTAGATATGAGGACTTTGTGCTTGTTCTTTTTCTCTTAACTATTCCTGAAAGTTTCCTCTGAGTATAACTGTTTCCATTTGAATTTGCCTATTTAACCCATATTTTGATTTTTTTGGCACTTCTGATCTGATGAAATGCACCTAAAACAATATTTAAAACAGACAGATTTAAATCATTTCACTGGCTTCAAGCATCAGTTCTAGCTGCTGCTAATTTGTCTCTTCCAGTTTCCAAGAAACAACCTAGAAATGTCAGGAACACTAAAAGCAAAGAATTAGTAATCCAAATTTTGAGTTAAATTTTTTTGTTGGGTAGCTTATTTTCCTTTTGGCTATTGACACTGACAGCACTAAATCTTCACCACATAGGAAAAAGCAATTTAGATTGAAGATGGAAAAAATGTCCTGCAGTTGAATCTGAATCAAAATACAGATTTCCTTTGGTATTTAAAATGATTGTGTATGGAACGGAAAGCTTTTTCTGCAAAACCATTACACAGGAATAGAGACAGACAAGTCCCTTCTGTTTCTGCCCTTCCCCAAATATTTTCAGTGTCCCCCCCAACATCCTAATTGTGTTTGATTTGTCCCAGTATTGACTCTTCTGAATAGGTAATGCCATGCATATAATTAGGTTATAACATTCATTTGTATTTCTTTTTTACAAATATTTCTTTACACTCTATCATTACTTTTTGTAGTATGTTGAAAACAATTTTTTTCTTCTAAGCAATACAAACATTAAATTTTGTTTTAGCTTTCTTCTGGGCCTTAAATGTTCTCACAGCAACCAAACCTGCTTCCTTTTTGTATAGTTTAAAAGAAAGGCTTCTAACCTTCAGCAAACTTTTTATCATTCTAACTTGATGTCATGAAGAAATGTAAGGTGGGTTTTGGAGATTGGGTGGTATGAAAACTCGCCGGATCCATCAGCCGTTGCATCTCTGCAGAGGATGACTTAGGAATTGTTAGGGCTTCTGTAGCCTCTACACTGCAATAGCAACTCCAGAGCAACTTGCAGGGCAGTCCAGCGTCTTCCTGCATGGCCTGGTTATTTGAGCCATATGCTGGCTGTTTATAGTTACACAAAATTAGTGACTTCCATTCAGGAGTTTCACTGCCCTGTACCACAAATTTGTGGCTTTAATGTTTTTCTGATTTTTAATAACCCAAACATGAGTGAGTGATTTCTTCCCCCCTTCCCCTTAACTGTCAAAAAGGATAGTAGGGCAGAAGTTTAAGGGAAATCTGGTGTGGCTCATTTGTGGTGGTGGTGAGGTTCAGGAAGAGGGTGCTGGAAGGCTGGCATCCTTACTGCAGCAGTATTAATTTTGTGGTGTGTTGTCTGTGATGCACGAAGGTTATACTAATGGTGTGGTGTGTCCCCCTGGGCAAAGGAGAAGAGGGTATGTATTCTTAGATGCTTTGCCTTTTAATTTTGTGGCTTTGTGTTAGGTATGTTTTTGTATAGACCGACCTTAATTGACACGCAATCCAATTTGTGTATTACAGGCAGAGCTGGTTGCACCACCTTTAGCCCACTAATGGCTTCCTTTTCTGATCAAGAGTCTGACAACTAACATCACTTTAAAACTGGGGTAGACCTGTGTCTTAAAGAAATATCAGGCCTGTCGTTATCCCACCATTAAATGTAATTACTTCATAACTACATTTTAGGGCTTGTACAGGTAGTTTACATACAATGAGGATGCTTTCTTTCTCTTAAAAGTGGGGATGAACATATCATGGCATCTCAGCAGAACTGGACACCCCAGGCAGCAAATAGCAGTACTCAAAGTTCACCTTGGAGCTCTATTGTTTTGGACAAGCATAGAAACCCAGGCACCATAGCCCAATTTAAGATTGGCTCACCTTTTTTAAGGGACTCTGCATTATAGCTAGTTGTAGCTGCCATTTTGGATTTACTCCTCTTTTTATGGACCTTGAAACATAAGCCTAATAACATTGGTGCAGGAAATTCTTTCTTTATATGGGTATATTGGAGGCCTGAGCTGTTGTTTTATGCTAGATGAGGGAGGTGTTGCCAAATCTCTGAGTTCCACAGGAATAGTGCCAAAAATATTTGGCTTCTGAATCAGAATTAGGGCCTGTGGGAGTGGATTTGGAGAAGCCTTATGAATGCTGCATGGTGAAAAGGGCATAATTAAATTTTGTGCTGACTAAACCTCTTTTGTAATTAGAATCAAAAGAAATTTGTGGAAGCACTTTTTTTATTGTTTACTAAAGATCTGAAGTTAAGTCATTCTTATTCTGAACAGAAACTAAATTAGACTTTCATTTTACCATCTCTAGGATATAAATAATTTGGGGACATGTCTCATGGAAAGGAGAACTCAAATTCTGTGTCAGGGTTAGGTCCACAGATCCGATTCCTCAGCGTGGGTCTGTAGCTGTAGGGAGCAGAATCAAAGCTGATTGGATGGCTGATGAGGGACTGGCCTCCACCTTCTGGAGACTCCCTCAGTTTGATTCTGCCTCCTGTAGTTATTGTCAGGGCAGTGGAATACAGCATCCACTGCAAGAGAGAATTAAAAACAAACCCTAAAACCCCTCAACACTGAAGAGGCGGTTTGTCTCCTGCCTGGAATTACCACAGCACCCTCTCCCTTCCCCACTGCTTAGGTGAGGGACTAGGAGGATGGTGGAGAAAGGTCCAAACAGACGTGAAAAGATCAGATCAGCAATTACCCTCCTGAGGAGGTGCCTGAGGACATTGGTAGGCAGCCTAATAAGTGTTCTATAGATGATCACATTGCGCCTAGGGGGGTAGTGCCTTGGGCAAGAAAGCATATGAAAATTCTTCAGAGTTGCCTGCTGTTCTTTCCCTGCCATTTGCTGGGGTTTTTTTTTTTCTCCATCTCAGAAAGTGAACATTCCATCAGTTGTGTTGAAATCCCTGGAATGCTGGATGAGTCCAGAGAGATTTCATGGAGGATGGCCATAGGAGAGTCAGAGAGATCTACCATAAAAACAGATGCCAATCTTGAAGGATGGGGAGTGTTCTCCAAGAAGTAGGTGGCTCAAGGGCCATGGTCCTTCTTGGAATGAAAGAATAGTATCCATTTTCTAGAGCTGAGGGAAATAAAGTTCAAAGCTGTTCAACAACTGGCCCTAGTTTTGCAGAACGGTCATTTTGGTAATGATGTACAATATGTGGCTATGGTGTATGTAAACCATCAGGATGCGAGGTCAAGGGATCTACAAAAGTAAGCAGCATCATTGATGCAGTGGGTGAAGGCCTATCTTTGGACTATCAGAGCCTGGAATATCAAGGGAACCAGCAATGTGAAGGCTGATTGGCTGAACGGAAAGAAAATTGTTCAGGTGAAATAGAGTCTTCACAATGAATCCCTCTGATTGATCATCAGAAATGTCTGACTTCTGATTCTGGATCTTTTTGCATCCATGGCAAACTGGAAAGTTCACCAATACTTTGCAAGAAAAAAGGGAGCCAGGGCATAGACGTCCCATTGTTCAAGTGGCCTAAGGGTTTACTTTGTTTTTCCCCCCAATGTCCCTCATCACCAGGGTAATACAGAAAATCAGAAAGGAGGCAGTGGAAGTGATTTTAGTGGCTCCCGCCCCATTGGCCCAGGAGACCTTGGTTTCCCAACCTCCTGAATATATCAGTGGAGTCATCTGTTCCTGAGTCTAAGGACATTGTTAGCTCAGGGTCCAATTTTTCACCAGGATCCAAGCAAGTTAAATCTAGCAGCTTGGCATTTGAAAGGAAGTTTCCAGAACAAAAAGGATATTCTGCTGGTCTCAGTGAAATGCTGTCATCTAGGAAAAAATCAATGAACATGCTTACTCAATGATCTGGCCTAAATTCAAAGCTTGATGTAGAGAGCAACGTATTCAGAATCATGTAGTCAAAGTATCTCATTCTCGAGTTTTTACAGAACAGTTTTTTGATATCAGATTGCAGACTAATACCTTGAAAGGACATGTTTCTGCAGTGTCTGCAATTTTAAATGCACCCATAAAGGCATGTGCCACTTTATTAGAGCAGTTCAGCTATTGTGTCCTCCCCAGGTGCTTAGAGCTCCATCTTAAGATTTTAACTTTGTGCTCAATACCTTAACTGTAGAAATTACCTCTTTGATTGCTGTCACTTCAGCAAAAAGGATTTCAGAGTTGGGAGCTTTGTCAGTTGATCTATCCTGCTGCATCTTTCACAAAGATAAAGTCGTTTTGAGAATGTGCCCCACCTTTATTCCAAAAGTAAATTTGATTTTTCATCAAGCACAAGAGATCTCATTGCTGTCTTTTTGTCCACCTCCAAAGAAGCAGCAATGGCTTTTGATGGATGTAAAAGAACTGAGAGCATAAGAAAAACAGCCTTACTGGTCTAATTACATCCAAGAAAGAAGTGCTAAGTTATATAATTCATCACTCTCACAGTGGATACACTGGTGCATTGCTAAGGCATATAGAGCAAAGACACTCAATCCTCCAGAGGGCTCACTCAGTACAAGCAGTGGCAGCATCCTAGGCTGAGAAAGGACAGGCTTCTCACGGCTTGAAATTAGACAAAGGTTTCTAACCATCAGAGGGGTGAAGTTTTGGAACAGCCTTCCGAGGGAAACAGTGGGGGAGAAAGACCTCTCTGGCTTTAAGATTAAGCTTGATAAGTTTATGGAGGGGCTGGTTTGATGGGATAAAGTGATTTTAGACAATAGGTCAATAACGTGCCATCGCTGGTAATTAGTAACAATGGTCAATGATGGGATATTAAAAGTTACTACAGAGAACTTTTTCCAGAGGGTCTGGCTAGAGAATCTTGCCCGCATGCTCGGGGTTCAGCTGATCGCCATATTTGGGGTTGGGAAGGAATTTTCCTCCAGGGTAGATTGGCAGAGGCCCTGGAGGTTTTTCGCCTTCCTCTGTAGCATGGGGCAGGGGTCGCTTGCTGGAGGATTCTCAGCGATTTGAAGTCTTTAAATCATGATTTGGGGACTTCAACAGCTGAGTCAAGGGAGAGAATTATTCTAGGAGTGGGTGGGTCAGCTTTTGTGGCCCGCATCATGCGGGAGGTCAGACTAGATGATCATAATGGTCCCTTCTGACCTTAGAGTCTATGAGTCTATGAAATCTGTAAAGCTGCAACTTGGTCATCCCTGCATACATTTACCACCTTTACAAGATAGATTCTGTCTTCAGCTGCTGCAGCCTTTGCCAGGCAAGTCCTGCACATTGTGTTAATTCCTTAGAGTAAGGATATCTTTTCTGTCAATGGCATTATTTTGTTCCCTCCCTAGGAATTTTGTCACTATTGAGAAAATCCAGTATTGGGGACCTGTAGACCTAGCCCTAAGACATAATGGAGAGAGTTTTTGTGGTTGCTTACTGGAAAATTTTCCCTTGTTTAACTTATGGTTAAAGTTTTCTCTTCAGTAGTTCATTTTTTCTTGTCCATAATGTTTTCTTGTTGAGTATTATTTTTGCCATTTGTTGATGCAGATTGAGAGGTTCGTTTTCTGTTTCACGGTCCCGAGTCCAGAAGAACCATCTTGAAACTGCAGGTGTCTCTGGAAGGTGGGGGACAGCCCCTCCATCAGCTTTGATTCTGCCCCTTGCAGCTACAGACAGGCAATAACCCACTCTGAGGATCTGTGGACCTATCAAAGAAGGGAAACATTTCAGATGAGCAACCACAAATTCTCCCACTCTTGCATTATTCCTGAAGAAGTAAATTTTTAACATAAACTTAGTCAAATTAATTCTTGTATAAATAAGGTAATGTGTTTGAATAGATGGGCAGCAACTTTTGTGAATAGTTACAATCTTCTGAAGCATTTTGTGGAAGGCCAGCAGCAATATCTCAGAATTATCAAGTCTAGATAATATGGAGACATTAACAGGGTACATAGCATGTCGAAATAAAGGAAGAAGTGTTGAAAGAAATGAAGAGAGTACAGTTAAATCTAGAATTTATTGCTGCACAAATAGCCTGTGGATGGAAACAGACAACAGTAAGAAATAATTCATCATTGCTCATTCCACCTAACCAGAAAAAAAAAAGTTACCTATCAATAACACCAAAATGGAGGGCATGAAAAGCCCTTCACTATGAAACAAAGCTTACTCTTGTATACACCACATTTACACGTTGCAAATCGGATGTAAAAACATTTGGATTTGGAAGCATTTTACTCTCACTTTTGTAGGTGTAAGTAAATATGTAAAGAACAATGCAGTCCAGATGCAAACTTTCTCCAATATTATTATGGTATGAAAAGGGAAATACTACCCAGTTTCCTCAGATCCTCATTGCAAAATGTCACAAGTGAAAAAGAACCTGCAAGCATGAATGAATTGAGAAAAACATTTAGAAACTGAGTCGGCATAGTTTTTTAAAGGTTGGTATTTCAAAGATCAAAACAGGTATAAGTCACTTTGCATGTTTTACACCACCAATGTGTGAACAAACACAACTGAATAGAAATTGTTATTCAAAATGTGAGATGAAATTATGGTTTTGTGGTATGAGTCATCAATGGCAGTGAAGCAAGAAGCATTTTTTCTGTGGCCTAAGCTCGCCTGTGGTATACAACATGATAGCAGCATCATGGCACAGCATACAGTAGGCAGCTTACCACAGCCTCAAAGCATGTCTGTGATGTGCCTTCCACGTCACTCTCATTCAGGCCACCTGGCACACAGCGCTATGCTGTAACCTTTGAATAATGTTACAGTGCATGACATAATTCACCATTTCAAAGTATCACAAATATTTGGTATTGAAAAGTCTGAAAGGTCAAAGCCAGCACAAGCCTCTGGGGAAAGGAAGATCATTTTTAATGTTTTGCTAGCATGCTTTCAATATTTTACAAAACAGATGAAGTCTTTTGTCTGACTTTGATCTGAATTTTAGATATGCATTTCATAATATATCAGTTTAAAGATGTAGGGACAGAACAGCTTGTCTGCCTGACAAATCTGCCAAGGGCCCAAGAAACTTTACATTTCCAGTTTATCATTGTGTCTGAACATTGGTGTTTGCTCATCCCAGGAAATAGTCAGGGATTTAGTCCACAGATCTGGGAAGATTCAAAAGTTTAGGGAAGATAATGGCCATCTGCACATCATGTGCCTCCACACTGCTTCCCAGGAAAAGTCAGCCCGCATAATAGTATAGATTTTTGACGGCACCATGATGTCCCTAAGCAATGTGATTTTTGCAGTGGGACAGAGTAGTCATCACCTATTCCAGTCCAGCCCGAGCCCACGCAGAATCTTATCACATTAAGCTCACAGAGGGGCTTTCACGTGTCAGGAGACGGTGAAGATGATGCAATTGAACCATAAGTTCTTCACCTTCCTTGTTACCCACTGTGGATCCATTAGATCTGGTTCCTTTCCATCCTTGGAAGAGGAGGGGATGACCTAACCTTTAAATGCTAAAATAAATAAATTAGATATAGTGGAGAAATAACAGAATTGGAAGTAATTAGATTTTGATATTTGATAGGAAACAGTGATTGTCAATAAAAATAAAAAGTTCTGGATCGTAAGAGGGGGTGTGATGCTTCTAGGATCATTGTTAGATTTGGACGTAGAATAAGATTCTGTTTTTAGGATGAATATATTTGGTATTGGGATGAGAGTTTAGGTATCAGATGTTAATTTGTAGGGCAGAGTCTGAGCTATTCCATCTTCTCTGAGGTCTTAAATTTTCTTACGTTATTTCAACCCCCTCATCAGATGGTTGGTTTTCTTGTCAACCACCAAGATGAGGACTCATTAGCTGCTGAACACAGGCTGCATAACAGTGGATGAGATTGGTCCCGGACTGAACCTTCTGGGCTACATTCAGGAATAGTGAGTGATGAGCTCGTTGGAGGCCCAGTAGGCATCCACACTTAACAAGTGACAAAAAATAGCTGGAGACCCTTTTTCATGTTTCCCTATACCTCCAGTATGGCATAACCACCCACCAATGAAAAAGCTCTTACTTCACTTATCAATACATACAAGGGCTAGTTGCAGCTACCTATTGTACAGTCACTTGTAGATTTGCATCTATATATTGCTTTTTCACAACAAGATTACTGCAGCAAATGCTGCCACAATCACTTACTTTGTGATTGTCTGGAAATTACTGAGAGGACAGAACTGTGATTCACTCCTGTTCTCACATGTTGGCCTGCAGCCATACCAACTGGCATTGCGATCTCATCAGATCATTTATAAACTAAGCAGGACAAAAAGTAGAGCTTCTGTCTTACATCAGGATCTGCTAATATGGACCCTTGGCTCCAACACAAAGTTCCATTGGACTCTTCATGGGTTTCAATGCAGGGTTAGGGTCTTAGCACTTGGAAAGGAAACCTTGCATTGAAGAGCAGTTGCTTCAGAAAATGGTGTTGGTGAATCAGTAAGTGGCTCTGCAGTGTGAGTTAATACTAAATCAGTGGTCAAACATTGGTGCTACGAAGAATTGTGCTGCTCCAGATGACATCTTTTGGATGAGGTTTAAAACCAAGGTCTTGACTATTCATGGTGGTAAAAAGAGCAAGCTAAGGTTTTATATAGCACCCATTGCCATACTGTCTGAGCCCTGTATTTTTTTTTGAGAGAGAGAGTTTGTTTAGTCGGTTAAGTTATTAATGTCTTCCACAAACGAACTACTATTTGCTAGCTTATGTATTAATATTATAGGTGGGGCCAGTATTATCGCCTATAATTAAGGTAGATATTTCCCGATAAAGACACTATTTTCATTTACTTTACAACTATGGCAGACTTTAACCACCTGCGCTGAAACTTTCCATACCAAATGTCTGCCTCAGTCTGTTTTTTCTTTCTTTTCTTTTTAGCCAAAACAGTTCACCTGTTTCCAAGAATAAGGTTAGAGAAAAGTAAATTGTTTTGCCCATGTTAAATTCAAGTTACCTTTTTTAAAAAAGCTCTAATATGTCCATGTTTTAGAACAGAGACCTGAAATTTGGCAAGGGGTGGCCTTTGTGTCAGGGATGTACCTTTTGCTATCTCCATGGAAATCTGTCCAGATTTGGCCAAGTCATAAACCTTTGAGAAACTGCCATTAACACATGCTCCCTAGAAACTGGATCTGCCCCAGTCCAGGCTGAGCAGAACTTTCCCTGTAACTGTGGCTCTGGATTGCTTTGAAGCATGGTGGGTCCGGGCACTTGAACTGAGAGCAGGAAGACAGGTCTCTCCCTGTTTCTCAGTGAGATCTGGGTTGGGAGTGCCCTCCCACAGGACCCACTTGAGATATGAGAGAAGCAGGGGCCAGGCTGCTTTCACCTCCTGGAGCACACAATAGAGGATGTGCAGGGTGAGAGCCAATCTGAAGCCGATCCCTGATCATCAAGCCAGAGCTCTTGACCCAGCTGCCTTGGGTGAAGGAGGCCACAAAACAGATGGCTTCGCAGGACTGAATGAACTCCAGGTCCTGGGCCACAAGGATCATGTTATATGCTGACAGGACTCCCTTCAAGTTTGGCTTTTGAAGCACATACCCCATCATCCTCTTGTAGAGAAGATGGTGGAAGTGCTTAGAGCCAATGGCAAACCGTTGGCCATTCAGCAAGCAGCCCTGACAGACCTCTTCACCAAAGGTGACGGGCTTGGTCAGGGCCCAGTTGAGCTTAACCAGGCACTCCACAGAGGTGCATAGTACCTGGAGGAACCTCCCCAAAGCAGGGACCAAAGCCAAACACCCACAAAGTAAACAGCAAACTGGGCTGGTGGGCAGGCAGAGGGAGGAAAAGGAGGCCCACCAGCCCAATGTGAACTGAAGGGAAAAAGGAGAGGAAAGTCCCAGGGGGTCACGTGCACTTACGTGTGCTTACATTGAAGGCAATGATACCACTGTAACCCCAGGGTGGGTGGAGGAAGGCAGTCTGGTGGCCAGCAGGAGTGGTAGGGGTATGGATTGGGTGGAGGGGGGCTCCATTCCACTCCCCGCCCACCTCCACAGCAGTAACAGCAAAACCCACACAGCTGCAACACCAGGAGCAGGAACAGGAAGTCCTATCCAGAAATCACAAGTGTGTACTATTTATAGTACTAGGACAGGCAGATCTAGGCCCACCCATATCTTAAAGGCATTGTCCTTCAATTAAGGATGAGGACCCACTAAGTCCAGGATACAATTGATTGCTGCAGATAACAGAGGAGAAAACAGGATCTAGAGTGAGGTTAAAGATTTGAAAATCAGGGAACCAGAAGGGGACCCCCAGCAGAGAACCCAGGACAACACCCAGAGCTTCTCTGAGGCATCCAGGGAGTAAGTAAATGCTGCCCAGAGGAACTCTGCCCAGAAACGTGAGTTGACAAGGGACTAGAAATGGGCCTCAGAGTCACAGAGTAGCCCCCCATCCAGTTTTCTTCTCCTGGAGTGATGGGTGGTCATTTTGGCCAGTGACAGGAGGAGGATGACAAGGAGGTCCTGCAATTCTGTGGGGGCACGGATGGGGTGTACAAGAATCAGGAGGTGTGGGGGTAAAGTGCAGCCAGCATTTCAGTAAGATGTTCTGGAAGAGGGGCTGCAACGTGACACACTTTTACAGCAGCTCAGGTGTCAAAAAGGCAGTTTTGACCACAAGATGATGGTCTGAGAAGGGGACAGGCCTGATGGTGGAGGAGTGGGCATGTAATGTGTGAAATTGAGACATGTAAGTGTTGTCTAACCAGGAGTGGTACAATCCTCCACCTAAACATAAATGAAGGTGGTGGAGAGGTCCAGGTGGTGGTCACGTCAACCTCTCTCGTGGACATCTGACAATCCCTGAGGATGCCTGCGACAGCCTGGCATTCTCTATTCTGAGGCAGTCCCATACAGCCAAGGAGGTGTTAAAATCCCCTCCTAGGTCCAGGCACTCACAGGGATCCAAGGTGCCAAGCAGATGCCCGCTGATAGAATTGCACCCACTCTGGGCCCAATTCTTGGAGCATAGATGTTGACAAGATAGAGGATCAGCCCCTCCATGTGGACCCGGAGGTGCAGCAGGTGACCCGCAGAACCTTGGCAACTCCCAATACCTCAAGCTGTAGGTCTGGGGAGAATGGGGGTCTGTGGCTACCTGGGCGTTTGCTCTGTGGACTGAAGAAGCCAGGACATTGCTGAAGGAGAAAGGATGGTCTCAGAATTAAGTCGGCTGAATCCTGCCCTGGATGATTGGATTCTACCGCTGTCTCTTCCACAGAGTTTGTGTGTGATGCTGGGCAAGTCACTGAAATCAAAACAAAAATTGTGCGCTCCTCATTGTTTGCTATGATTCGCAAAAGTGTTGAGCATTTACCTCTGCAGTGGAAACCCATGGGAGCTGTGCTTTGAACATATAAAGTTTTCTCTAATGCTAAGTACTCTGAAAAATCAGGTCATAAGTGTCTCAAATTGGTCACCCAAATGTAGGTGGATACTTTTGTCCTCAATTTCTCTGCTCCTCATTTCCCTATCTGTAGAATGGGGATATTTCCACCTTCCTCACCTCACAAGGCTGTTGTGAAAATACAGTCATTAATATTTGTGACGTATTCAGATGATATAGTAATGGGTACCATAGAAAAACATGAGGAAATTAATAATTCTGTCTTGAGTAGGGTTTGAATAGTGCAGTAAATAGACTCTGGGGCCACACTTTGAACAACAAGGAGAAAACAAAATATGGAATAGCTGATCATTAAGTGAGCACCGTCCATTCTGTGCACTGAATGAAGCAGGCATCCTGTGGAAAAATAAGCATATGAACATGTAATTAAAGACGAACAATGCATACTCACATGGGGGTCGATTTAAGGTTAATTCTGGCATTTCCTAATTTTTGAGTGCTTGACTTTCCAAACCTAATCATGTTCTTTTAATGTAGTTTTTGTGTGTGATTGTAGATTTATGTTGTTCTACAGTGTAGTGGAAAATTTGGAAAAGCTCACTGTCGCACTTGGGGATTGGTAGAGTGTAGTGACAAGCACTAAAGGACTCTACAAGATATACACAGTGCACATTCCAAATGTTGCCACTTACATAACGTCATTGTATAAACAATATGCAAATCAGTACTGCCTTATAATAATGTGTTCTTGGTCATGTTTGGCAAAAATGAACTATACCAGGTGTATGTAATTTCAGTCTAATAAAGTTAGCTGAATTTCAAGGCACTGGACCAGCTAGAGTAGACATTTGTAGGGGTTCTGAGACATGCATATTAAAAGGAAAACTCATAATAGGAATTTTCGGGGTGGGGGTTGGTTTTTTTTTTTTTAAAAAAGGCTTGATGCTATTCTCACTGATGTTTGTAGCAAAACTGCCATCAAATTAAAGATCTGGCTCTAATAATTCAAATGTCTTTTCATATCATTTAATGCTGATCATGCAAACACACATTATGAGTAGTCCCATGGATCTCAATGGGATTATTCACGTGGGTAAAGTTGCATGTACTTTGTGTTTACAGGATTGAAGCCTGAGGGTGAAATCCTGGCCCCACTGAAATCAATGGGAGTTTTGCCATTGACATCAATGAGTCTAGGATTTCACAGTTAATTTGTAGTTTTCTGCCTGCTTTCAGCAATACTTCAGATTCTAAAAACATAGACACTTTTAAAGTTGTGTAGTATTCTCTGCAATTTTGGTAAACAAATTTGAAGATAAAATTAAAGCCCTAGGATTCTAACACAATCATTAAGATAGACAGAAACTGAACAGAGATGCATATCTGTGGCAACAATTTTAGTAACATACCCAGTAGTTCAATAATGAATTTCATTCAGTAGCACTAGAAGATAGGTATTTCAAGTCCTAAATCTTAGTAAACAAACTTTAAATTCTTTCCTTAAATAGAAAATAGTGATACAAAACATTTACCTAGACTTTTACAGAAATATAAATGTAAAGGGGAATGGAAAAAGAAGACAAACAACTTGATATTTCACACAGAGAAAAATGTAAGTTGAAAGCCAGAATAACGAATAAAACCTGCAACCTTTTGCATCATACAAAAAATGAAAATATTTTAACAGAAATTATGTTGTTTTAACAATGCCTGTATTATTCATTTTTCACATTTGAAACTAAATTCATTTTCTAGAAAATAAGTAGCTTTCTCATTTTGATTATGGTAGCAAAATAAACAGTAATGCATGGAAATCAGTTTGCTATATCATTTATAAAATAAAGGTAATATTTTGTTGTAAATTTTTTTACATTTACGAAAAATGCTTTTAATGAAATAGGAGGTTTTGGTACTATCATCCTAAATGGGTACAACATTAAAAGTATGGGAAATCAGTGGTTGATCAAAATGAAAACAGTAACCCATAAAAATTTTGTAAACACCCATCATTTATGCACAATATAAAAAAAATTGCATAACCATCCTATGGATTACTTTGTTGCTATGTCCATTATTTTATGTACTATTTATTTGCATTGATATCCAAAATTGCTTTTATTGCTCAAATATGTATTTGTATATACTAAAGTACAGCTTAATTTGAATCTTTCTTACCATAAACATATACCGACAGTAAATTAAAAAAGAAACATTTATTTACAAAATAATGATGTATACATATTACACAAATTCTATTATATCAAAGTCTATGTATATATTTTTACAATATTTGTAGCAACCAATTATTTGCATTGGTTTACCAAAGTGCAAACTGTAACGTTGCAAAGGCAGGTTATAATTTGGGATTATGATATTCATATTTTATTTTTTTTTCCTCCACTGCCTTTTGTCTTACTGCAGTGCATTCTCTCTGAGGATATCACTAGATCAAGAAAATGATTCACCTTTAAATTTAAAAAATACCTATTTCATATGAATGTGGAATATTACTGTACCTGAGGAGAGGGGGAATTCATTATTGTACTGTGTTCTTTCAGCTTGATAACTGCTTTTATTTTTATTCAGCCTACTGTGATAGCACCATTGATATTGATTACTAACAGACTAATCATAAAAGGAATGGAAACAGTATGCATACACTATGCCATCCCAAATTTCTGAATTTATCTGTTTTTGTGGAATTTCATCTTATCAATTTTGTGTTTCTGCACTAAAAATTCAAGTGTTTAAGGACAATTCAGATGGTGGTATTGTGACAATCCTAAATGTACCAGTATATATTTTTTAAATACAATACTAAATGAAACTGTGATGAAATTCGTTCCCTGGAGGACAAGGAGGTTGCTTTTGTCTACTTGTATATGTTGAAACCTGTATATGAATTTGGTATCTGAATAACTGAAAACTGATTCCCTTATAGTATAAGAAATTCATTGAGAAATCCGGTGATTTTGATTGTAGCTTATCTTTTTCACTGGTTTAAAAACCAGCCATTGCATATATTGTCTTTAAGTTCACATTCTGTAGCTTATGTTGTACTGAATATTTACCATACAGTACCCTTTTGTATAGCCTGTTGGATGTAGGCTATAGCCTATCGTACATAAATTCACAGTTTGCAAAACTGCAGAGGGGACAGAACTTTTTTTGGTAGATTCCATGTTTTATGAAGTAATGGATCTAGCAAAGAGCTCATGAGCACCCACAACGATCTACTACCATGGCTGGTATCTTTCCATATATTATTTGTTCTTTTCCATTGAAATACAGCATGTTTATTGGCGACATCTTGGTAGGTGTGCAGCAGGGGCCTGCTGAACCTCTAGGGTTTGCTTGGTGGACAAGATGAGTGTGTGGATATTTCTGTAAAAATACAAATTCACATTCTCCAGAGCAGTAATTGGCTTTGTATCTCTTGGGCGCAATAATCCAGTCCCATCCAAAAGCTTCAAAATCCACAGTCAGTGGGTAGCGACAGCATCGGGATTCTGTTGAATGTTCATCACAGTCAAGGCCAAAATCCCTACGGGATCTTTTTGGTGTGTCTGTAACCCTGACCTCTAAAAATGGATTCTGTGTGGGGAAAGGAAAAAAATTGGAAATATTATTAATACATGAAGAATTTAACATTTATGGGGACAGATTGAGACATGAAAAATATGCAACGTCTCAGACATGCAGATTGTTTTAAACTAATATTTTCAAATAATAATTGTAAAAGTTTCTGGAATGCTCTGATCCTGTGACAGTGGTGTGTTGTTTTCTTTTAAGGTAACTATGTCCTCTTCTAGGTGTCCCTGGCTACACTTCATCCACTTTCAAGGTTTATCCTTCTTTTTCATAGTAAGAAACAGGATTTCCCCACTATTCACTATTCAGTAGCTACCAGTCCTAAGCATCTTTTTCTGAAATCAACATTATCATCCCAAATAGCTGATAGGAGGGGCTTTGATGAGTGTTATGGACTTTGGGCCAAAAGCTCCCTCCATCTACATGACATAGAAGAATGCAAAAGAGCATGCATGCACACACAAAAAAGGAGCTCCAAAAATTGCAGAAGGGAAAACATGTAGGCTATCATTCTGGTCTCCCCCTTCCTGAAGAGTTTGCAGCTGTCCCTGCACATAAAGTGTGCCGTTGAGGCTCAGCAGGCATTGAGAAGGGCCTCCTATTTAGCCAGAGGAGGGAAGAAGTTGAAGCAATTGATGCTACCCCGCCTAACTGGTGAAAATACTATTGGAAGTGGTGGCGGGAAACGAATACTGCTTCTAGCAATCCTACTCCTGTATTTCTACTCCATACCTTTCACCTCTCTCAGAGGGGCTGAAACTATGCACAGGTTTTGCAAGAGAAGCTCCTGAGAGAGTCAAACAGCCAAGGAAGCTCAGAGTGGCACAGAGGGCCAGCACATGTGTGGATGACCCATGATCCACACTTTTGGGAAAGGAATTCCATGCAGACCCTGGGACTCCACAGTTATCAAGACCACCTCTCTTATCCCAGGCATGCAGATCAAACCCCTCTGCTGAGGAAAGAAGATGATTGCAACATAATCATGAGTGGAAAGAAACTGAGAGCTTTTTTTCCACCTCTGTGACTTTCTGCAGAAGGGGATGATTTCATGCATTCTTGATACAGTCAGTACTTGATATTTGTGTGCATGATTGTGTTTGAAGCACTAGAGGAGACAACTGGCCTATTCCAACTGAGTAGGAATATGAGAATATTTTTTTCTGTTGGATTTTTAATCAAACTTTCACAATACATTTTTTCTTTAAACTAATATGACTGTATTACCTTGCTAAGAAAATATATAAAAATCAAATGTATAAGTATTTGGATTTATCCAAGCACATTATGCATTATAGTGAAAGAGGGAAATAATATCCTTACAGGATTTTGTTTAAAAGTATAAATTTACTGATAAGTAGGACTCTACCAAATTCACGGTTCATTTTGGTAAATTTCACGGTCATGCCACTTAAAAAATCTTGAATTTCATGCTTATGGATATTTAAATCTTGAATTTCACTGTGTTGTCACAAATCATGATTATGTATTTAAAAATATAAACATGTAAAGCCCTTCTCAAACTGGGGATCACAACCCAAAAGGGGTTGCAAGGCTATTGTGGGGGGTCGCAGTAGTACCACCCTCACTTCTGTGCTGGCTTCACAGCTGGGTGGCTGGAAAGCGGTGGCTGCTGGCTGAGAGCCCAGCTCTGAAAGCAGTGCCACCACTGCAACAGCACAGAAAGGAGGGTGGCATGGTGTGGTATTGCCGCCCTTACTTCTCCGCTGCTGCTGGTGGCGGCGCAGAAGGGTGGTAGTTCCATACCATGCCACCCTCACTTCTGCGGAGCTTGTGACAATGCTGTCTTCAGAGCTGTGCTTCTGAACAATAGCCACTGCTCACTGGCCGCCCAGCTCTGAAGGAAGTGCAGAAGTAAGACTGGCAATACCACGAGCCCCCTACAATAGCCAAATTTCTCAGGGGAGACCAGATTTCACGGTCTATGACACATTTTTCACACCTGTGAATTTGATAGGGTTCTAGTGATAAGTATTGCTTTATTGATGTAGATAGTAGGTTCAGAAATATACTTGAGCAGATTGTAGGCAATTATTGCTTTTCAAAGATTGTTAACAATGAAGGAAATGCTTTACCATTTTTGTTTAACTGCAACACTTTCAAATTTATTTTGTTTATTTAGATTTCCAACAAAAAGAAAAAAGATGCCTATTTTGGGTTCTTGACTGCTTTGACATAATTTTGAAAATAATATGGCATAAAAAGTACTACATTTTCAGAACTGTAATTTTAGAAGAGTGAGTTGTATAATCAAATACAGTATTGTCAATTAGCCTTGTACTTTGTCATAAACATAAAGCAAATTGTGCCATTGATGTTGAAGCAGAATCTCTTGACCTACTCAAACACTTAAAAATTGATGGCATGATATGTTCCATCATTACATAAAGATGTCCTTAATTCAAGATTCATTGTGAGGTGGTCTTTTGTCTCCTTTCTGTGCATGCATAATTCCCATTATAGTTAACAGCAAATACATGTATTCGGAGAGAGAAGAAGCTCCCTTTTATTTTGAATGCAAGAACTTGGTCAGCAGTACAAGATTTGAGGCACCTTATTCTCAAGTGCAGGAACCCAGGAGCCCTCATTTTTTACTATATGTTAAAAATAACTTTTCATTAAGCAGCATTTTAATATCTTTTCTTTACTCCTGGATTTGATAACAAATATTTTGCCGTTTTCTAGTACCTTCCATTGAATATCAAAGCCCTTTACAAACAAGGTAATGAAGTCTCCCAGCATCCCTTTGAGTTAGGTAAAGTAGTATTACCTCCATTTTACAGATGGGAAAACTGAGACACAGGGAGATTAAGTGATTTGCACAAGGTCAGAGAGCAAGTTTGTTGCAGAACTGGGCATACAGAACCCTTCTCTTAACCCCCACTCCTATATTTTAACCCCTAGGCAATGCTTCCAATTCTTCTCAATATAACATAAAACATGCTTTCCAATTCCAACTTTTGTAAACAGGTCTATAAAATAAGAAAAGTCTCTGTGGGATTTTTCCAGTAAAACTTACCAGTCCATCTTCACCTGGTCCTGGGAAAGTTACAGCAAGATCTCGTCCATTCTCATCAAAAGCTTTGATTTCAATGCCTAAGTTGGATTCGGGTTGTTTGAGCCAATTTTGTAACACTGTCTTTACATCAATACTCTGCCAAATACCAGTGCCTGGGTTCATGTCAAGTTTCAAAGATCGAATTCCAGTATATCTTGTACCGTCTTTCATGGGTCTGATGAGTCTCAGGATCTGCACGAATACTGTTGTAGGTTTCTGGACTTGCCTCAAGTAAATCCACAACTGGGCCTTTACTACTTTATTATATTGTATTTTAGAGCTAAACTTAAAGAAGCAGCATTTTGGTTTCCCCTCCATTTGCACAAGAAAATCAGCTATAAATGAATGGAAAGAATAGATTACTGACCTAGGCTCAGAAAGGAACGTGCATAAACAAATCAGAAAAAATATCCAACCTGCATAGTATATCTTGGTAAGATATCTTATCACTGGAATATTGGTTGCAAAGTGGCATGTAACTTAATTCATTATAAAATAAACTCTGGACTCTGGATTTTGTGGGGTTTGTACTGTATTACATTATTTAACTGAAATTAACAGAATCATTGTGCCTCAAATTTTTAAGCCGTCTAGAAGTAATACAGTGAAACCTCAGAGTTAAGAATACCAGAGTTACGAACTGACTGGTCAACTACACACCTCATTTGGAACTGGAAGTATACAATCAGGCAACGGAGACCACAAAAAAGCAAATATAGTATAGTACTGTGTTAAATGTAAACTACTAAAAAAATAAAGGGAAAGTTTAAAAAAAAGATTTGACAAGGTAAGGAAACTGTTTCCATGCTTGTTTCATTTAAATTAAGATGGTTAAAAGCAGCATTTTTCTTCTGCGTAGTAAAGTTTCAAAGCTGTATTAAGTCAGTGTTCAGTTGTAAACTTTTGAAAGAACTACCATAAGGTTTTGTCAGAGTTACAAACAACTTCCATTCCCGAGGTGTTCATAACTCTGAGGTTCTACTGCATATTATCACAAGGAATTGATGGTCATTTTCTGAACAACCATGTTTTAAGCTAGTTTTACCATTTTCCAACTAAATCTAGTAGGATCTTTATGCTATGTAAGCTGTTTACTTTGATTTCTTTAGCTAAGGGGTGAGCACATGCTGAAATTAAAAAATGATGGGGAATATTGAGATAGAAAAAGGCTGCAGGGGAACATTTCCTTAGAATTCTCTGGGAATCTGAATCCTTATACTAACTGAGCAGCTGTACCAGTCAGTCTGGGACAGGAACACTTCCTCCAGCCAAAAATTACCTGCGGACTGAACACAGTGTACAGGCTACTCTGCTTAAGAATGACTAACTATTAACACCTTTCTGGCATTCAACTCCTGCAGTATCTTTACAAACACACATTGATCAGCAAACCTGTACTTTTTAACTAGACACTTCTGTGATGTTGTGGATGTTTCTAATTTATCAAACTTTATCATTTGTGCCAGAATATTATATAAAAAGAGGCAGCTGTGTTCAAGCTACAGTAACACCTACATTCCCCTCCTTTGTTTTATGATCAAACTAGCTGTTGTTAAACTAGTTTTAATCTAGGGATCTTTATTTCTTTTGGTTTGAATTATATTATGGTAAAGTGTTTTCATTGTAGTAATCTAACTACCGTTGGTATACACTATAGGTGCAAAATCTATTAGACCCAGATAAAACTGTCCATGTTAAGGGATAGGAGGGCAAAGTAATAATCTCGCCAATATTCATAACCTCACCTCTTCAGATATCTGCTTTTCTAATACACTAAAAATGGTGATTTTTATTTTTTTTAAGGCTGTCTATGAAGAGTGGAGTGAATTGTGAAGTGACAAATAAACAGAGCATAGATCACCTTTCGTCAATCAGCAAAGAAGAATTAGGTAATAGTAGGCTCAATTATAAATGTTGGTTAGTTGGCCTTTACCTACATCATCATGATCAAGCTACTGTAATACATTCAATATTGCTATAAAGTATCCTACACTGTTAATTTAACCTATATATTTTATAGTCAATTAACTTCTATAAATGTGTACATGTTGTAGTTGGCAACAGCAGCTGATATTCTGTTAGGTGTGTGTACTCTATATCTCTGTTGCTGGTAATATATCTACGCCTTATATGCCCTGTCTTCTTTTCAACTTTTGTCATCATATTCATAAGTGTTATTTTGAAAAGCAGCTGCCATAGCCAAATACTTTAGCTGATTAAGAACATAAGATACTATAGTATTAGCTGTGCAAAAGATACTTGATAGGAGTCATGGCAGATGTTTAGCACTCAGAAGATAACTAAGAATCTGCTCATTCAGTAAATGCCTTCATTCTTCCCTGACACAACTACTGGAGTTGATAGATATACATGGATATTTCAACATCTAAAAATCTATCATTCTTCTGCTTACTTTAAATATATAGTTTACTTTCACTGTTTACTGTTAGCTGGGCGGGGCGGTGCTAGCTTCTGAGATCAGCAGAGGAAACAAATATTTAAACCTTTATTTGCATTTGTTACAGTGTATTATAGTTAAGTAGTTGTAATGTTCTAAATGACATTTTTTGTCAGTTTCTAGTGCAATGTTTAAAAAGTGGTGGCCCATAAAATCCTTGCTAAGAGTTATAATTACCTCATTATTTGCACTGATTTCTTTGTACTTGCCTAAATTTACTGTAGAAAATACCTTGAATACTGCAAATACCGAGGTCAGCAAACTGCAAATCTTATTTAGTATATTAGGCAATTGGCAAGGACTATTCCTGTATATGTTATAAGGGAGCAGGAAAATAGTACAATAAAACAAAAGATCACAGTGAGGTCATTGGATGATGATTCAAATTATTTAAAAATATGCTCTTCTCCCTCCCTCTTACATACTTCTGCTAGCAGCCTGTTAGAAGAGACAGAGACAAGATTTGTTGCTCTTAAGCACTAGGACAACTGTTTATCCGTAGAATAGTGTGATATTAAAGTAGCAGGACTACTTACACTCTGTAGGCATTGTAATAATAGTCTCAGTTGTAGCATGATAATCATCATCTTCCAAAGAACCATCACTGCTGTCATCTCTCTGGACGTCATACTGATCAATCAGTTCTTGCAATGGAGGAGCTTTGGGTAAAAGCTGCTTTATAGTATCCCTGCTAATATTAGGAGCTTGTTCCAGACGAAGTTTGCTGAGGATTTGAATTTTTATGGCTTCTATTCTGGAAGATTTCGTATTTTGCCTCCATGTACATGCAATGCATAGTTCATCTTTTTCTCCATTCTTTTTTGGCTGACTACTGTCATTAAGAGCCACTGGACCAAGTATAATCAGCATGAACAGGTAAATATAAACACAGATTTGTAGCTTTTGCATGATCTCACATTCAGTGCAGCCTTTTCCCTTCCTTGCTTTCTTATTTTTTTTTTCTCTCAGTACTAGATAGATCCCTAAAGGCAAGTATAATCCGAGAAACAACTTGCCACAATGGTGAATCATATATTTTCCAAGAGGGCTTTTATACTCCAACTTTGGTAAGACTTGTGTCGTCAAAACCGATGATTGGCTGTTGTACCAACAATGAATCTAGCTGTCAGAGGTTAAAGCCCTGTCTGTCACAAGTCACTAGACAGCATTTTGTTACAGCCAAGGGTGAACTGATTTATCTGACCACTCTGTAGAAGATATCTCCTCACATACTGAAGAGGATATATTTCCAGTGATTATAGGCAGCAGTACTGAAACATAGCATTGCCATTCTTAAATAAGTAGCAACTCTCTTTTATTATGAACCAATCCATATGTCTCTGAAACTGTTAAAAACTCCAGTCAATATTTTTTCATTTGAAAAAAATCATATTCTTCAAAATACAAAGATTATTACTACCATATATGAAAAATATTACTTCCTAAGTATATTAGGTAAATTTTTCAGCAGATTTATATTGATGAATAACTGAAATATATTGAACATTGTTTATATATTTCTGTGTAGCTTTGCAAAACTTTAGTGGGGCAAAAAGCAAATTAAAAATTCAGAAGTAATATTTGTAATAAATATTTCAACCATGTATGATTACAAGGAATATGCATGGCTGCCTGTTCAGTTATCCTATCAGTACATATCAAAATCAACATACTTTGTTTACTGTATTGTAAGTACTGTGACTTGTATTATGTAAAATGTTTAATAATTTGCCTTTTCTTAACGCTAACTTTTCATTAAGCAGGATCCTGTGCAAGGAGTAAAATACTGAGAGATGCTTAACATAATCATGGTATTAACTGGTTAATAGTATACAAATATTATATGCTTTTTTGGATTGCCATTGCCAGCTACTGAGAGAACTACAGTATTTTAATGTTTCTGAAGCCTACTGTGGATACATCATGGATGAAAACTTATTCCATCTTTCATATCTCTGCTAGAGCTTAGCTAACATTATCCTTTCTGTTCAAAAAGATCTCTTAATTATGATAACCCAGCTGGTATCTTTATGTGCTTCTACACTGTACTTGCAAATACTTACAAAGCTATAGGCTCTTTACATACTGAAAAGGCATGTGTCTAGATCTTACAAAAAAGAGTCTTCAGTATGCTTAAACACCATAGATTTTGCTTTCGTTTTTAAAGAAAAACTTTAAGCGTAAGTGAGCTGTATATCTGCATAAGAGTCACTATAAAGAAATGTACCTCTAAATAAACACCTTATGTACATATACCATCCTGCTCATAAAAGCTTACTGCCATGTAACTAACTGGTGTACACTAGCAAAAAGTAAGGCATTCACAGTTAATTTGGACCTTCTGTTCTTAACTCACACCATTGCACCATATACAAACCATATAATTTAGCAAGATATATGCAATATGTGGGTTATCAAAGTGAATTTAAGAATGGATTGTCAGCATCACCTTTGAGATTCCTTGCTTCTTCTACTTTGTATCCAACCTAAAGCATTATACAAACAGGTTTTTTTGCAGATGTTTATTTAAGGAAAATATTAATACACAGTGTTGTTGTGGCCATGTTGGTCCCAGGATATTGGAGAGACAAGGTAGGTGAGGTAATATCTTTTATTGGACCGCCTTCTGTTGATGAGAGAGACAAGCTTTTGAATTTACACAGAGCTCTTCCTCAGGTCTGGGCTTCTCTCTTTCACCAACAAAAAGAAGTTGGTCCAATAAAAGATATTCCCTCACCCACCTTGCCTCTCACATAAGCAGATTGATATGCTAGAACATGAGATCCAAAGTGTTCTTTAACAGTTTGTTTATCCACTTTATACCTTCTTCAAAATATGCAGCTTCATTGCTGACAGTGAAAGTTGAAGTATAAATGAAAAGTCAATCAGGCTCACCAAATCCAAGTCTGTAGATCTGGGACCAGGTTATGTAGTTCCTATTTAGTTGAAACCCCACATGTAAGTCAGTTGACCACATTCTGACTTGACTATACTCCTCAGGCATGATTGGATCTCATTTACGTCAGTTTAATTCCATTGGCATCAGTAGAGTTACTCATGATTTAGACTAGTACAAGTGAGATCATACTTTTTTGGAGTTCTGTCAGGATAGAATGTGGCCCAATGTGCATTTACAGCATTTACTATGATGGATGCTACAAATATGTATTGATTTAAACATAGATTTTCAGCCTACTATATTATCTAAAGAAGCCAGTACAGCACAACATGTGCTGGAAATACATCTTTATAGTAAAAATCCTTTTGAAAAGTACTAGCCCCATTTCAAACTCCAGTGCCTTAGCCTTTCACTTCCTTTTTTAAACTACAGGAATGCTGAAAGGGACTGAAATGCTGAAACTCCCCCCCTTAGGGTGACCAGATAGCAAGGGTGAAAAATCGAGATGGAGTGATGTCAGCAACATTTTGTATAAATCAGAATTTGCTCCTGGGCAGAGACCTTGTATATGCCAAGTTTCAGAGTGAAGCACATTTTTATAAGAATTATAATCCCTGGAAAACAGGATTCACAGTGGAAATAATGACTCAACCATTAGTATCACACTAATAAAATGCTGAGACAGATTCCACTGGTTGTGTTGGAAGGGGGTATGAATGAGCTGTAGAGAGCAGGACCACCTCCGAATCTCTAGCAGGGTGGGAACTCAACCCCCCTTTGAACAAGTTCAGTGTACAACCCTCAGTGCTAGTTTGCTGGGCTCTGCTGGCCTGTGGGGAAAAGAATGATCCATGGCCACACTTTCACTTCACTTTCCCTTCCCCCTTTGGTAAGTCTAGCACTATCTTAGGCCTGGTCTACATCTAAACCTTAGGTCAACATAGCTACGTTGCTCATGGCAATGAACATGTTTGTGCCCTGTGCAATGTAGCTGGGTTGACCTAACCCCTACTGTAGATGCAGCTAGGTAAATGGAAGAATTCTTCCGTCAACCTAGCTAACACCTCTTGAGGGGATGGATTTACTACAGTTATGGAACAATCCCTTCGGTCACTGTATCAAGTGTCTATACTATGACACTGCTGCCGCTGCGCTCACTGTAGTGCCTGTAATGTAGACATTGCCTTAATGCAGTGTGTACACTCCCCACTCTGATTGTGGCTGCTCCATGAATGGGCATTAGGAATGGGAGAACTGCTTGTACTCGTTCTCACTAACTCTATGAATCTGCACTGAAGCAGCCACAGTCTGCCCCTGAGAGACATGCGTCCCTGCTTGGCATGGAGAAGTAAGATGCAGCAACGTCAGCTAAAATGGTAAAATAGCACTAATGCCAAATACAACATAAAAATATCCTTAGAGTTTAGTAACACGTGTTGCCACAAACAGTATTTTCCTATTCCTTTATTCTTTTGCAAAGGCACCCCAAATCAACATTTTGTCTAGGTGTTGTATTGTACCCTATCTGTGCATTAGCATTAGAGCAACTTTCATCCTTGTAGCCATTCCTTTTTATCAATGGGGCTGCAACGGTGTGACCAAAAGAATTTGAGCTGATGTATTTATGTCATGATTTATGCCATGATCAGTGGTTTGAGCATTGGCCTGCTAAATCAGGGTTGTGAGTTCAATCCTTGAGAGGGCCACCGAGGGATCTGGGGCAAAATCAGTACTTGGTCCTGCTAGTGAAGGCAGAGGGCTGGACTCGATGACCTTTCAGGGTCCCTTCCAGCTCTATGAGATAGGTATATCTCCAAACTGATTTCAAGAAGCAAAGGAAGTGTGAATCTTTGCTGCTGATTTGGTTCATTTTTTAAGCACCAAAAAAAGTGTTGGATACAAAGTTAAAAGTTGGTCTGAGGCCAATGCATAGATAATGTTTCATAGAGAACACAGATTAATCCAAGGTAGGTCTTAGAAAATGTATAAAGGAATTGAAATATATATTTTTGAAAGACACACCTTGCTGAATTCTAAGGGTGTTTTAATATTGTCTCTGGGTAAAATGGCACTAATTCCATTCTGTGTTGAATTTTACTGCTAAATGGGAAGGAAGGATGTGGGGTTCTCACTGGGACCGTTTTTGCCATTCTATAAAACAGCTGAGGGTGCCACATAGCCATTCAAAAATCATGAGTCAGGCCCCCAAAATCATGAGATTTAAAAAATCATAAGTTCTTTTTATTTTCCTTCTGGTTTTTGAGTCTTTAGGATTCATGTTTTCAAATTTTGCAACCATGAGGACTAGAAACTTACTTAAACAAAAATAGTTAAACTGAGATTCTCACACTTCACTTCAGGAGCTAAAGCTTTAAGAAAAACACCAGGTATTGCAAGGTTCATGAAATCATGAGAGTTGCCCACACTGAGTTTCAACCTTCTTTCAGAACCCAACCAGCTTCTTTCAACATCCCTACTTCACCAACCTGAATTTTAAGATTTCTGAGTCAGCTCTTGAAACTAGTGGTCAATTTTGACCCTCGTGAGTCAGTGGAGCCAAGATTTCACCCTAGGTCTCCTGTTTCCATCCATCCCACAAAGCTGCTGCTAGGCCAGCTAGGAATATTTCAGTTGACAGCAGATTCCATTTCGAAGAGTTTGGACCTGATTCATCTCTCACTTATACTGGTGTAAATCAGGAGAAACCTCAGTTAAATCAGTTTGGTTACACCAATAAAAATCCAGAGTAAGTGAGATCAGAATCAGACCAAGAATGTTTTTATATATAAGTATACACTTTAGATACCTAGTTTTGTTTGTTGCATGCAATATTTTAAATTAGTTTATTTTTATAAATGGTTGGGGATTAGAAATGTATAATATTACCTATTGGATTGTCTGCCAATTCAAAATTAAGTGATATATATAGATATAGATAGATAGTTTGTAAGAACACACACACAGAGTAGTGCTAGGGTGACCAGATGTTCTGATTTTATAGGGACAGTCCCAATATTCAGGATTTTGTCTTATATAGGGGCTTATTACCCCCCACTCCATCTCGATTTTTCACCCTTGCTATCTGGTCACCCTAAGTAGTGCTGAGTTGAAAGAGAATTGTAGAGGATCTCCATTCAATATATGTTTTTAAAGTTTTGAACTGTTTGCTCCTCTGAATAGGGACAAATTCAACACTGATGCCTCTTCTTTGGACTGACCATCCGCAAAATGTTTAAAGAAGACTGCTTACAATAGCTCTGAAATTATCAAATAGTGGAAATGGTAAAGCTACTCTACAATTTACTGAATTATGTATACTCCCTCTTTATTTGTTTATGTGCCTTACAGATAGCACAGAAACAACACTTTGTTTTTTGTGTATAAACTAGCATCACTTCACAAAACACTAGCAATATTATAGAGAATTAAAATCTAAGAGACAGATTCTGATCTCAGTTACACCAATGTAAATCAGTAAATTACAATAGAGTTACTCTCGATTTACACTGGTATACCTGAGATAAGACTCTGACCTGAAGTCTTACACAGGGAATTGTCACAATAATAATAGTCTATGAAAAGATGGCTAGATTTACAGCATATAGGAACATTCACAATGAACATGCACATACACCTCTACCCCGATATAACGCAACCCGATATAACACAAATTCGTCTATAACACAGTAAAGCAGCACTCCGGGGTGGGTGGGGTAGGGCTGTGAGCTCCGGCGGATCAAAGCAAGTTCGATATAACACAGTTTCACCTATAATGCGGTAAGATTTTTTTTTTTGGCTCCCAAGAACAGCATTATATCGGGGTAGAGGTGTACTTGTAAGATGATTGCTAACCATATGCTGAATGAAAAATACTACCAGTAGACGAAAACATGAGTTAAGTAATCATTAGTTAACATCTCAGAATTCTAGAAAAAGACAAAGAAACTAATCTGTTTTCTACTGTAATTCTTCTAACAAAAAATTATTCTTATATGTCTTCTAAACATTGTGCTACATTGTCAGCTACTGGAAATCAGCAATATTTTGTGAGGTTTTTTTAACTGCTTTTATATACCCAATAAGAGAGAGGTTATGTTCATATTCATCAGTTTTGAATTTCATTTATGGGGAAATAACTTCCTTGTCTTATAATGACAAGAACAAACAAGATTAAGACTATTAAAAATCTGTTGATTAGCTCTAGTAATTTGCCTGTTTCAGCACTGTCCAATGAGAACAACAAGGAGTCTGGTGGCACCTTAAAGACTAACAGATTTATTTGGGCATACGCTTTCGTGAGTAAAAACCTCACTTCTTCGGATGCATGTTCAATGAGGCTATCCTGCCGTGTTTGTCTATAAAAGCAATCATTAGCACATCTTACTGTGGTACAGGTGGACTTGCATGCACTACTTGGCCCTTGCAGGATGAATGGGCTCTGAAGGACAGTGAGGGCCCAGCTGCTTAGCAACGACTACACTTAGAGCTACACTTAACAGGGAAAACATCTTGGCTTGCCCAGAGATGCTAAATGACCATCATAATCTAGCATTGCACAAACACAGGAAATGGTAAAACACCATCTGCTTTAGTCGCTGTTCAGTTGCATGGCTGCCAGCCCCCAATGGAAAAATACAGAAATTCAGGAAAAAGATAACATTGGGTGAGAGTCTCACCCCTACTCTTCCCCTTTCCACTGGATAAAAGGACCAGAGCACCTTAAAACCACTTGAAAAGGACCAGTGCACCATTACTGCCTAGGTGAGGATTCCCCTTGCACAGGCATTATGGAAGACAGCCATATGCTACCTTCTGAGGACCTTTTTGCAAGCCCTGGTACAGGGGCATGCCAGGGATGAGACAGGTGAGTTGTGTAGGTGCAGGGCTCCAGCAAGGAGCATTGGAGATTTTGGGCTGCATTAAATCCCATAGGGGACCCCAACGCAGGCTACCATAACTGAAAAAGTAGGGTGTGAATTTAAAGAGTAACAGGTATTCTGCACTAAGGATTTATCTAAATGAACACTTAGTTCATGGCAAATTGAGATGTAAATCTGCCCTGCACTAACCTGCCCTGCCCTAAGTGTCCATATGGACCCTGCTGAGCGCTAAAAGTTCCCTATTGTGTGTTAGATCAAAAAGGGAACTTTTAGTGTGCAGCAGCAGGCAGGGTCCATATGGCAGGTAATGCAGGGTAGATTTACACCCCAGTTTGCTGTGAACTAAGTATTCAGGTAGTCAAGCCTTAAGAGACTACCTTTTTGTGGTTGAGGTTAATCTGCTTTCAAAGTGGATTAACCTAAACTGCACAAAGTACTCCATGCAGAATGAGTGTGTCCACATGAGGAACTAATATGGAATAACTATTCTGCACTAGTGTGTTCCCCGTGTAGACAAGCCCTGAGTTATGCTGGGAGCTTCTACTGTAAGCTTTGTGCTGTACTTTTAGAGGCCAGTCACAGAATCTCACCCTTGGTGAGGAGACCTGGCCCAGACATCTTGTTTCTCTGGCTCATTCCAACACCTGCAGTATTTGCCCTTATTTACTCTTATCAAACAGCACTATAGAACTGAATAGAAAACGATATTCTTGCTATAGAAATCCATAATATTCTTTAAAATATATGAAGAGAAAATTCAATTTGATTATATTCGATGGGCTTTTAGAGTTCTATTCAGGTTCTTATACTGCACCCATAACTGTGGTATCTGATGACTGATCTTATTATAGTGATTTCTATGGAACCCTATTGGTTCTAACCTGTTTACATTCTATACAACCTTTCATTAGGTTAGTATCTCCTGGTTTCCTGCATTTGTGCCTAGAACTCCTGAAACTTTGTTTCAATATATTTTACAATAACTGAAAAAACAGTTCTGAGCTGCAGCTGACTCAGGAGGAAAGGGGAGAAATGGGTTTTATAAGTGGATGTCACACAGCAGCCCCTTTGGCAAAATCTCAGAGCCTTGTCCATCTAGTTTCCCTCATCAGCAGCCAGCCTATGTGCAGATATAAGGTAAATCTTTGAAAACAGATACCATCCTGTGAGTGCAAAGCTCCCCGGAATTCCATAGCCAAAAAAACCAGAAAATTTATGAGTGGATATTTAATTTAAAGAATTATGTTCGCATTAACGGCTCATTCCACGATCTTTAATAATCTATTCAACCTTTATATCATTGGTGAACAACCTTGAATTCCCCTACAAAGCTATTATTTTACCTGACTAGAACTTCATTGGCAAAGTATCATTACTTGCAAATACAAAATTATTTGAATTTTTAAAAAAAAAAAAACCTGAAGGGCATTTAAAGGATTATTTAAGAATAACAATCTGTGTATTTGTATTTTTCTAACAATATAAAATTTACATGAAGCATTTTTACAAAAATAAAACTTGAGTTAAATGATTTAATATGTACATCCTGTCCCCTGCTGGATCATTTTGGAACTACACAGGTTTGTGAATTGGAGAATCTGTATCCAATCTATTTCTGTAAACAGTATGATTTTTATGCTCCACTGTAAATGAGATGGTCAAATTTAACAACTGTTCAGAATTCAGACAAAAGTTAGCAAATGCTTGTTCTCGCTCTGCCCCGCCAACATAATGGGCTGTATTAATTCTAATGATAACTCTTTTGACCTAAATGGAGTTATAGCTGGGATGAATTTGACTCTTCATTTCCCACCACTCCCTCATTATACACCCTACTGTCTGTATTCTCCTCATTCCTCATTTCTCTCTTTTGTCTAGGCTATGTACAGAGCCTTATAGATTGATTGTATGTGGCAGAACCTGGAACACACGGGGCAGAGATAACATCTTTGTAAACCTCTGTAAAGCTATGGTGCTATGCAAATATTTAATTATAGGAATATCCTTCTATTCTTTCCCACTTCTTCTGAATTTTATAATTTTATTTAGAGTGGTTGTGCTGCAGGGCCTTGTATAGCTGCTGTTAGAATTTTGGATTGTAAGTCAGTGCATGTGCATGCACCCTAAAAGTTAAAATAAGAATAATTCTGGGATTGTGAAGCTTCACATACAATTCCAATGGTGTGCTTCTGCAAACACAATATAGTCACTGAACTCCAATAACTGTTAAGTTACCTTCCTTCCTGCAACTGGAGCTCAGAAGAGAGTGGGGGAGAAGACCAGTTATATGTATTATTGTTGTAAAAAATGTTTTGTAAATAATTCATAAGTCAACAGGAAGTTGAATGGATTGCAGCTGACTCCCTGAACATGCACACAGGGCTAATCACCACTCGACTCACATGGTGTATCATTTTTCTCATGTATTATCAATGTTAACCTTATGTGTGTGAACGGTGTGTGTCAATGGGGGGAGGGATAGCTCAGTGGTTTGAGCATTGGCCTGCTAAACCCAGGGTTGTGAGTTCAATCCTTGAGGGGGCCACTTGGGAATCTGGGGCAAAATCAGTACTTGGTCCTGCTAGTGAAGGCAGGGGGCTGGACTCGATGACCTTTCAAGGTCCCTTCCAGTTCTAGGAGATGGGATATCTCCATAATCTAATCTAATGCATGCATTAAAATGCCATAAATATTCCAAATGTATTATTAGCCCCCAAAACCACAACTTATTGTTCATGGGCTACATTTTAGAAGTGTCCACGCTGTGGGGGAGCTATGATTTTTAGTTGCGTCTAAACAATACTTACATTTCTGGGATTTTAGTTTTAAACAAAAAATAAATCCACTGAAAATGGTGGGGGAAACCTAGTAGCATGATTTTGACAATGAAACCTTCTTCAGAAATGTTCTGCAGAGAAAATATTGCATACGCCATTAATAACACCCTTTTGCTTACAAAGGGCTAAATTGTGCTTAGCCCTAGCATGACTGCCCAAGACAGTAGGAGCGAGTAGAGATTCTCCTCACTTGCAAGGCTACCCAGGTCACACCTCTTGCCTTCAGGTGATAGCAGTAGTTGAACACGGTGTTACCCCTGAATGCAAGTTGGCAGGTAGAGTGTAGCAGGTGCAGGCATGGTTCTGCTGCTCCTCTTCTCCCCACCATGGGAGCCTGTGGAGTAATAAGTTGCATGTTATAAAGGGGTGTCACAAATTCCCCACTCACACCTTCTGTGCAACCAGAGATGCTCAGAGGAATTGTGGCTCTCCAGCAATGCCTATGAGTGCTCCCCTGCACCTGAACATCACCTTTTACTTCAGGCTGAAGTTACATGGAACACTATAGCCCCAAAAATGTCAAAGAAAGATCTGCTAATCAAAATATGATTCCTCACTTTATTTTTCTATTTCTATCTTGCTTTCCCTTTTGTTCCATTCAGTTTAGATGTTCTACTGAAGAGTTTTCTGTATTTACATTACAACAGATAGTTGTTAGATGGACAAGATGACATTTTAAAAGTACTGTATATTGGTGCCTCATATGAAATTCCATCGGATCAACAGTATTGTGTGTCCTAAATGACCCCACTAAGCAGGCTGGGAAGACCTGATTCAGCACTGTATTTAGGTAAGGCTAATTCAGCAACTAAATATGAAACTATTTTGACATTATTTGTATATTCCCATCATTTCTGACTAGCTCCACAGTCATTTGATGCACCAGCAAGCTTTGTTTTATTTGATCCAAAACAGTTTCCCCTGACTCCACTCCTAGAATAACAATCAACATATAGGAACTCTAGTAAGTGGTGTTTTTTAATATATGGGATAGTTTAAACTGTTTATTTTATTGTTCTATAATATTATTTTAGAAGATATGTTGAAAAAATATTGCCTCTTACTAAAAAGACATTTATTTGTGGGGTCCCATCCCTCTGCCCCATGAACTAGCCAGTTGTCCATTGGAATTGCTGATGATTGTGAAGTCACAGAATGATACATGATGATGTGTTACAACAGGACTAGTCAGAATGAATTGTTGTGACTAAAATATAATTTTTGTTAAAATTTAATTGTAGGTGTCTTCAGTACTGGATTCCTATAGGTGAGTGTGGCGGTATCGCATTGGTTGAAAAAAATGCACAATGCCCAAAGGTAGTTGTCATTGTGTCTAATGACTCTTTATCAAGTAGGAGTCCAATTGTGCCTGTAAGGGGTATCTTCAAAAGCACTCAGCATTGGCCTATGCTAAAAGTACAAAATACACCATGGAGATCCAAAGTGTGGGCTGGGAAAGGTACCCACTGCTATGTATTTTAGGGGGATTCAGTGTACCCTTTTTTTGCAGGTGTCCAGTTCTGTGAGACAGTTTAGAGGGAGGGCAGGATGTTGCCCCCCCCCCCCCATCTCTCTTCTCCTTTTGGGGAGGCTACTGTAGCTAATTCCCCTTCTGCATAGGGGAGCACAAAGACTGCAGTTGTTAGCTCTTTCTGTGGATGTTATGAAAGAGAAGCCACTTGTACCACACATGGGCTGGGCACAATTTGGCCATAAATTAGCTGATCTGAAATATTTTTTAAAAGTTTAAATACCCAAAATAATGCTGCACAGGGATTTCAGTGCAGTTTTACTTTTTTGAAACTTTAGGACTGACAGTTTGTGCACTCTATATGCTTCAATAGGCTCCTGTTCGGGTCTAACTTTTGAGAGTCGAAGAGTTTAAATTCTAGGCAGACTCTTTTAAATGGATCTTTCCATGTTATCAGACTTGAATCAGAAAGTGCATTCCAACAGAGTTCACCCCAGTTTGGCCCAGCTTGCAGTGCACAGAATTGTTAAGCACCCATAGTTGTGACAAGCCAGCACTGGCTGCCAGTGCAGGCCCATCTGACTGGCCTCATAGACTTTAAGGCCAGAAGGGACCATCCTGATCATCTAGTGTCTGACTTGCTGTACAGTAACTCCTCACTTAATGCTGTAGTTATGTTCCTGAAAAAAAGCGACTTTAAGCGAACCAATGTTAAGCAAATCCAATTTCCCCATAAGAATTAATGTAAATGGTGGGGGGTTAGGTTCCAAGGAAATTTTTTTCACCAGACAAAAGACTAATATATATCATATACAGTATAAATTTTAAACAATTTAATACTGTACACAGCAATGATGATTGTGAAGCTTGGTTGAGGTAATGGTGTCAGAGGGTAGGATATTTCCCAGGGAATGCCTTACTGCTAAATTTCAGAGGGGTAGCCATTTTAGTCTGTTTCAGCAAAAACAACGAGAAGTCTTGTGGCACCTTAAAGACTAACCAGGGCCGGCTCCAGCATTTCTGCCGCCCCAAGCAAAAAAAAAAAAAAAAAAAAAGCCGTGTTCGCAATCGCGACCGGTGGCGGCAATTGGGGGGGGAAAAAAAAGCCGCGATCGGCAGCGGCAGTTCAGCGGCAGGTCCTTCGCTCCTAGAGGGAGTGAGGGACCTGCCACCCCGGAATTGCCCCTCTCCCTGGGCCTCCCCAAGCACCTGCTTGTTAAGCTGGTGCCTGGAGCTGGCCCTGAGACTAACAAATTTATTAGAGCATAAGCTTTTGTGGGCTATGGCTCACTTCTTCAGATGTATGGAGAAGTGGGTCATAGCCCATGAAAGCTTAGGCTAACAAATTTATTAGAGCATTTAAGGTGCCACAAGACTCCTAGTTGTTTTTACTGCTAAATGATGAACTAGCACTCAGCTGAGCCCTCAAGGGTTAACACGTTGTTAATGTAGCCTCAGACTCTATAAGACTGCACAAATGGAAGGAGGGGGGACAGCATGGCAGACAGAGAGACACACCCTGTGTGTGTGTGAGAGAGAGAGAGAGATGTGTATTGCCCCTTTAAGTACGCTGACCCCACTCTAAGTACATTTCCTTTTTAAGTAGATGAGCAAGTTGAGACAGCAGCTGCTGCTAGCAAGCTCCCTCTGTCCTGAGCCCTGTGTCCCCCCCATCCCGCTCTATAGAGATGGGGTAAGTGGGGGGCAGGAGCAGGGGGGAGGGGGACACCCTGACAGCCCCCCTATTCTACCCACACACACACACACAGCAAACAGGAGGCTCCGGGGAGCAGCACCAAGGCAGAGGGCAGGAGCAGCACATGGCAGTGGGGGGAGGGACAGCTGAACTGCCGGCACAGGACTGGGGACTTCAACGGTAGAGTACAGGGAAGGGTCTTGCGGCCTGCAGCATGCAGGGGGTCAGACCAGATGATCATAATGGTCCCTTCTGACCTTAATGTCTATGAGTCTATGAGTCTATAAAAAAATGAGGATTTCACAACCACAACTGTTGATAAGTGATTTCTTGCCAGACAGAATGCTGCCAAACTGTTTTCTTTAACCATCTTAAAATCTGTTTCTTTATCTGGTGATGGTGGGAGCTATCAGGACAGGATCTCCTTAACAGCCCGATATTACATTAAAACAATGTAATTTAGATGGAATGTGAGGATGACACTTCCTGCTTCTTAGCTAATGGCTGCTGCTCTCCTAATATGGCTGCAGACAAAGGCCTGAGGCCCTACAATATGGCTACAGGAAATGGCCTTATTGTTACATCAGATAGTTTCTGCAATATTGACTTAAAGTAATTCCAAGCCTCCTCCACATTCAAATCCTTGAGTTCTTCAGTCCAGTCCACTTCCCTAGCTAATTCCCTTAATTTTTTAAAGTTTGCCCTTTTGAAATCAAGGACCCTAATTGCAGATCCATTTTTGTTTAGTGCTCCATTTAGTTTAAACTGAATTAGCTCATGAGCACTCAGACCAAGGGGTTGTCCCTTATAATCAGTTGTATGAGATCTTCACTAATACCAAATCTAAAATGGCCTCACCTGTTGTTGATTCCGTGACTATTTGGTGAAGAAATGTCAGTATCGCATCCAAGAAAATATTGGCCTTATTATTATTAGTCGCACTTGTCTTCCAATCTATGTCTGGGAAGTTGAAGTCTCCCATAATCACACAATTCCCAGTAGTACTTATTTCATTAAAAACATTAAAGAGGTCTCTATCCACATCCAAATCAGACCTTGGGGTTCTGTAGCACACCCCAAGCACTATTCCACAGGAACCTCTAGTAACTTTCTTCCCCAAAGTAATTTTGACCCAAACAGATTCTGTTTTATCCATTCCATCACTTCTAATTCCTCTAGTCTACCTCATCATGAATATACGATGCTACTCTACCACCCTTATCTTTATTTCTGTCTTTCCTAAACACAAGGCCGGTGCAAGGAAGTTTCACGCCCTAGGCGAAATTTCCATCTTGCACCCCCCCAGCCCTGTGGCCGCTCCCCGCCCCCCCCTCCCCCCCGCGGCCCCCCCCCCCCCCCCCCCCCCCCCCCTCTGCCCTGAGGCGCCCCCCCCGCGGCAGCTCCCCCCCACAGGGAGCCGTGTGGCAGCTCCCCACCCCAGCTCACCTCTGCTCCGCCTCCTCCCCAACCACGCCGCCCCCCGCTCTAATTCTCCTCCCCTCCCAGGCTTGCAGCACCAAACAGCTGATTGGCGCTGCAAGCCTGGGAGGCAGGAGAAGTGGAGCGGCGACCGCGCGCTCGGGGAGGAGGCGTAGGAACGCTGTAAAAAAAAATTGGGAGCACCGCTTTTTGGCGCCCCCAAATCTTGATGCCCTAGGCAACCGCCTAGTTTGCCTTAATGGTAGCACCGGCTCTGCCTAAACAACACATACCTTCAATACCTGTACTCCAGTCGTGACTACTATTCCACCATGTTTCTGTTATCCCTCTAATATCTGGTTTCACTTCCTGCACCAGTAGTTCTAGTTTCTCTATTTTGTTACTCAGGCTCCTTGCATTGGTGTACAAACATCTTAGTTGTTTCTGCTTGGCAAATTGGTTGAAACTATAGTAAAGAACAGCATTACCAGATCACTGACCTATTAGTTCTCATCCTTAAAGGAAACCTGCACAACATTTTCAAAAGATGAGCCTGGGATCTTAAATTCATTACTCTGCTAGATGCTAAGGCCATGTCTACACTACAAAATTATGTTGGCCTAACTTATGTTGGCATACATTCATCACAGTTATTAAATCGCTTGTGTGTGTGTGCATGCTTGGTTCCTTATGTTGGCAGTGCACATCCCTACCGGGAGCGCTTGTATTGTAGTGTGGGGCATTCTGGGATGGCTCCTGAAAGCGAGTAACAGTTGATGTAAGCAAAGCAGTGTCTACACTGTCACTGCGTTGACCTAATTACATCAACCGTGACTCTATGCCCCTTGGGGAGGTGGTATTACTTAGGGGAGATCTACACTTAAAACACTGCATCGGCGCAGCTGCATCGCACTGTAGCACTTACATCAAGATGCCCCTACGCTGATGGGAGCCCTTCTTCCATCAGCATAGTTAATACACCTCCCTGGGAGGCGGAGCTGTACTGACATAGCGCTGTCTACATGGGGGTTTAGGTCAGTATAACTGCGTTGCTCAGGGATGTGGATTTTTCACACCTCTGAGCAATGTAGTTATACTGATATAGGTCTGTAGTGTAGACCTGGCCTAAATTGGCATAGAGAGGCACTTATGTTGGCGGAAGCCAAACTTAAGTGAAGACACTTCCACAGCTAGGTCAACACAAGGCAGTTTATGTCGACCTAACCATGCAGTGTAGACCAGCCCTGAAAATCATAGACTGAATAGGGACACTGGATTTGTGGTTTATTACAACCATCTGTAACTCCCTAACTCCCTCTTTTTGTTTATGACTGCGGAAGTGTTAATGGGCCACTCTACCTTGAATAGTCTTTTACAATATGTGCTAACTATGCTAAACAATCTGTTCCACCTTGCATTTTGCTGCAAGCTGGGAGCTCCTTTCCCAGAACTATCTGACTTGCAAGCTTGTTTCTCTCACCAACAGAAGATAGTCCAATAAAAAGTAATCAAATGGACAGGTTCATATCATATGAATAAAAAAGAATGCAAATATCACTCCCATACTTCAGAATGTGTATGCAAATAATTAAAAAAGACTATAGTGCACAAAAAATATAATCCAAAGAGTTGAACTTTAGTGTTACAGTGGGCATTGTTTAATTCAGAGTTAAATGCTGATTTGTTTTGAAGTCCTTCTGTTATAGTGTTAGCCAAAGACAGGCATGGTCATACCCAGAAGCAGAGACAAAAGAGGTTACTTTAAGTTGTAGATATGCAAGAATTAAAAAGTAACAAAAAAAATTACTAAGATTTCCAGTTTACTGGATATGAAGTTATTTGATAGTTGCCAACCAAGCTTAACCAAACAGGAGGCTCCGGGGAGCAGCACCAAGGCAGAGGGCAGGAGCAGCACATGGCAGTGGGGGGAGGGACAGCAATTGATAGCCTGCTGGGCAGCTGCCGCACAGGGAACTTAGGGGAGCAGGAAGCTGATTAGGGGGCTGCCGAACCACCAGTTCGAAGCCCCCACCAGCTAATTCCAATGGCTGCTCTTTCTGCAAGCAGTGAACAAAGCAAGCGGCTGCCAAACAACGTTATAAGGAAGCACTGTGCAACTTTAAACGAGCATGTTCTCTAATTGATCAGCAATGAAACAACGTTAACCGGGATGACTTTAAGTGAGGAGTTACTGTATAGGATTGGCAGGTGTCCGGTTTTAGACCAGAACGCCCAGTCGAAAAGGGACCCTTGCTATTGGGCTTGCAATTTCATGTGCCAGTTCCTTTAATATTGTTGGATGGATTTAGCCCATTAAGCTGTTCGAGTTTGATTCAACCTTGGATGTGGTAATTTCTACTTCCATATCCTCATTCCCATTAGCCATCCTGCCACTACCCCTAAGCTCTTCATTACTCTTATTAAAAACTGAGGGGAAGTATTTGTTTAGATATTGAGTCATGCCTAGATTGTCTTTAAAACTCTACCCCATCCTCAGTGCTTAGCAGTCCCACTTCTTTCCTTGTTTTCTTTTTATTTATATGGCTATGTAGAGCCTTTTATGATTGGTTTTAATTTCCTTTGCAAAGTCCAACTCTGCTTGGCTTTTGGCTACTCTCACTTTATCCCTCCACTTTCTGACCTTTCCGTGCTCATCCATCCCATCTTCCATTCCCTGTAGGATTTCTGCTTTCTCTATTTGAGATGCTTGCTCCTCCAGCTTGGTCTGCAACCCTTCCCTATGATTTTTTCCCCTTGCTTGGGATGCAGGCTTCAGTGTTACCCGCATAAAATTCTCTGTTACTCGCACGCTTTAGGGGCACCCACCTTTACCCTTTTCCTAGGGCTCAGGTTTAACCCTCTTAATTTAGGCACCCACCCTCACCCTTCCATGGGCTCTGGGAGTAACCTTACACTCTACGGGTTTGCAGGGTCTTTTACCAGTGAAACAGCCTTACACAGCAATGTTCTACTTAACCTCTATTTATTAACAATTACCAAAAAAAAAAAAATGCACACATTAAACATACAATGCTCACCACTCCCAGTCCAAATAAGGCAGTTGAACTTTTCTTGATGGCCAGTCAGGATCAGGGGGACTCTCGGGGACTCCAGTTTCTGCACGGTGTTATTGGCAGTGTTGAGGTCTGGCCGCTCTGATCTTGGGGCTGTGTCCTGGAGTTGGTTCCTAAGAATTTCTTTTTGGACCCAGTTTATATCGTGAAATTAGAGTCCTGCTGAGCTATACCTTAACCAATCATTTTACTAACATTTTACTAAGGAAGCCTAACATATTGCAACAAAATTCTCTAACCAGTCATACCCCATCACTTTAATTTACACCTAGCAAAATTAATTATGTAACCAACAGAAACAATCAAAGAACCAGACAGAGACCATACAAACAATAGAGAAGTGGGGAACCATAATGACAACAACAATAAGTTGTAGATATGCAAGAATTAAAAAGTAACAAAAAAAATTACTAAGATTTCCAGTTTACTGGATATGAAGTTATTTGATAGTTGCTAACTCTGTAATAGATTACACAGTTTGTTTTATGTCACGTGAACTTTGTACCAGGCTATTCTGAGTTCATAAATATGCGGAACTTCATACAAGCAGCCCTTGAAAGTCAATTTCTGCAGATTTTACTGGTAAGAAATTTTTCCATTTGTATTTAATCAATTACATTTTATATAATATTAACCAGAGGCTGAATCTTTCATAGCACAGATTTCAGGGAAGCTATAAAGAAAACAAATTTTAAAATCTAATACAAAAACAGGAGTATAACTTATTACATTTATAATTGATTATAATTCCTACAAACCATCAAAGTAACTTCATGTGAAGAAAAGTTTCGTACCTTTTGCCTAGCCATATTCTACTTTTAATACACATTTGCTTTCTAAAAGCCACTAAATAGAAGTGTGCAGTTGGTTTACTTCACTATTTCCAACCAAGCTTAATTAGTGAAGTTTACTGAGATATAACAATAACTCTGGGAAAGTATCTTGGTAAATTGAAATAAATTATCAATAACTTATTAAATCATAATGACTCTAATGGTGTCTAAAGTCCATTTTTTTAAAACTACTTATATTTGTATTTATCTAGTAAAGGAAATTAATATATGTTTTTAAAATAGGCATTCAGCCATATATGTGTTAACCCAGAAGACTATAATGGCACTAAAGAAATAATAAATGTAAATAATACATGTAATGTATACTTTTCAAAATTATAATGCACAACAAAATAGGCATTTTTCTAGTAGGTAATAATACCTAACAAAATAAGTATAAAGGACTACTATTACAAAACCCTATCCAGTGCATGAGCTTCGCAAAGTGCACAGATGTATTATGTGTAGAAAGAATGCCATGTTTATAGATGCTAATTTTTAACTGGCACAAGTAACTCTTTGCACTTTGATTGTCTGAAGATGGCTAAAAACCTACAGTGTCAGTTGGTAATATTATTGTGAGTAAGCGATAACTTGAACTACTGATTATTTATTAACTGAAAGTTGAAAACTAATTACCTGAAATTCTAGTATGTAGGGTTAGATTTACTTTTATCTTATAAACATTGAGCACTATTACAGTGCCATAAAGAGGGTGGAAATCAAAAACGTAGCATTCAACTTTACAACCTCTGCTTACTCTGCGTAGTACTGAACACATACAAATAGTCACTCTGACTTCAATAGTACATTGTTATTTGCATAGCTCCCAATGTGTACACAGCACTGTATTGTTGTGGAGCCAAGTGTAGACATGCCCTTAGTGTCTGTACATACATCTACAACCACTACACTCTTAAAACTGCCTTAAATGGAAGACTTGTTCACGCATCAGCTTCAACAAATCCTGCATCGTGGCAGGGGGTTGGACTAGATGACCCTTGTTCCTTTCTAATCCCATGATTCTATGGCCCTATATTCTCTATAGCAAACAAATAACTATTTCTAGGGATCTAGCACTAATTTATTAAAAGGTGAATTTTGACCTATCCTTATTTACATCATGAGACTCCTATAGAAATGCCAATCTAAGCCATCAATGCCTTCAAGACGTGTGTCCCAATTGCAATGTTTTCATTAGAAACATAAGCCGTATGTGCAGTTTTACTCTTTATTAAAGGGACTATACGGTATCTCTGCTTACTTTTGTTTAAGAAGATTATGCCTCCTGTAGCCCCCTATTTGTCAGGGCGCCCAAGCAGGTGGCACTGTTAAACATAGTTTTCCAAATTAGTTTTCTTAGGGCGTGAGCAAATGTTCAGTCTTAGGAAGGCATACTGTGTTATTTTTTGTTATGCAGGGTTTTGAGTGGAAGCGGTAGTCCTTGGAGAGTGAGCAATGTGAGCAGCAGAAAAGTTTGTCTATCTTGGTCTTTGATGAGAGTCAATTCTTGAGGCAGAGTTACTCCCAGAAACCAGGAACTGGGGTTGGCTGCAGTTCCTGACAGAAGAGATGGCCTGCATGCTGTTTGACCACCTCTCTTTCCGGACTGATGCATGTGTGTAAATTAAATAAGTTATACAATGACTGTACTCAGACTCCTCATCACTGATTTCTCCTCCACTGGGAAGGTGACCTGCAAGGCCCTGAACTCTGCAAATGCTCAGCAGAGGGGCAATACTGGTATCAGAATGGAACACTTGTGCTGGAAGAAGGGGCAGTCACATTAGAAACATGCTGCAAAATCTGCCATCACAAGTAGGAGAAACAACTGATTTAAAATTAATCCCAAATGCGGGAAGTTGGCCAGACTTCTCTTTTTCAATCCAGAAACAAAAATTGCAATAGAAGAGGCTTGTAGGGAAGAAAGGGAGAAGCAAAGCCTGCTGGCCCCAGAAGTTGCAACTACTATAGTGGAGCACTGAAACTGATCCTCAGCTTGTGTAAATTAGCATAGCACCATCCTTCACTAGATGAGAAACTAGCCCGGACTATTTTATTTCCATTATTTATGTCATGGCTGTCTAGCCCCTTCTCAGCAGTGGTGCAAGTGGAATCCATTTCTTACTTGTAAGTGGGGGGAGCCATGGCGGGCACGTGACCTCTTCATGTGACCCTCCACGTGACTTCTACCACCCTGCCTCCAGCCCGGAGCCCCCACGCTCTCCCCGTCCCCTCCCCATGATCCACCCCCCCTTACCTGGGGATGGGGGAGGCTCTGTCCTCCTCCCGCTTTGCCTTCGGAACTGCAGCGGTGAAAGGAGCAGCTCCTACAGCGTGGCTCTACTACCCCAGCTCTTCCACACAGGGTCCCCTCCATCTGTATAGCAGCCCCGCCAGATGACAGGGCTGGGGGGACCGGGCTGAAGGCGGTACAGCAGCCACACCAGAGGAGCTGCCAGTGTGGGGCTGGACAGTGGCCCCATGTTCTGCTCCTTTCCCTGCTGCGGTTCCTGGGAAAGCCCTGTGGTTCAGGGCTCTCCCGGGAACCACAGCGAGGAAAGGAGGAGAATGCCGGCAGCTCCTCTGGTGGATGTACCGTCCCCAGCTCTGTCCTCCGATGGGGCTGCTGCTGGGAGCTGGAGGAGACCCTGTGTGGAAGGGCTGGGGGCGGAGGAGCTGCTGGTGTGGGGCGCCCAGTAGCCCCATGTTCTGCTGCTCCTCTTTCCGGTATGCTGTACCAGCTATAAATATCTTACCCTACTTGCTCTGATGCTTCTCGGACAATAAAAAGGAAGCCTCTTGCAAACAAACATGATGTTTGATGACCAACTTGGGGAGCAACCTTCTTTCTTGCAGTGCTTCCCAAAAATTGGAGGCTGCAGAACTGCAACAGAAAAGCCAGTCTGAAATAGAACATGAACAAGCTTGCCCATAGCATTCCAGCACGTCCTAGTTTTGGCCAGGTTGGAAATACTGCCTGGGACTTATGACACATAAAAAGGTGATCAAACAAAGCAGGTTTTGTGTTTGTTGTGGTAATGTCATATTTTTGTCCGTCACAAAAGACTCAGGTCTGTGTATGAGGAATGGCTAAAGGAGCAAGTTGGTTTTTATTTTATCTGAACTGGTTCACCCATTCCTCACAGAAAATGTATTTTAAATAGTTAACTAATCTGTAGTATTAGTTAACACCCTGAAGCCAGCATTGCTCTTCACAGACATCAGTACTATCACTGTAAATCAGGGGACTTGGGGTTTGTTTGTTCATTTTTGGTGACCTGTTTTGACAGAGATTATTCATTTTGTAAAAATTACCTCAACAGAACTTTTGTCTTAGCAGTGGGCCAAAGTAATCAACACACAAATCTCATTAATAAGTAATAAGCAAGAATAGCTTTTTTTTTTTGTTCTACGAATAAAAGCACACAAGTCATATTTTAATATCAGTAGTCTTACCTTTCTAATGCGATGGATGTGCCCTCTCTCCCCTGCCACGGCAGCCCCCAAGCTGGCGCTGGGAAGGAGTGGGGTCTTTCCCTGGCAGCTGTAGCCCTGGAGCTGGGGAAAGCAGCCCTGCATGTCCCAAATTCCTCCCACCTCCTTTTCTCACCCCATTCCCCCCTGCCACCTATCTCCCCCAAGGCCACCACCTCACCTTACATGCGAGTCTTCTGAGGGGCCAGTGGCCCTTCATTTTTTCCCTTTTCTCCATTCTCCACCTCATCCCTTTCTGTTGTTGTCTTATGAAAATCTCATTGCATGGGGTGATGGAACTATGCCTTTAAAATAGTTCCTATTCCTTGTCTCTCTTTTGTTACATTGTTTGTTGAGATTGTGACATCAGAGGTTACTCTCCCAATGATCACAAACGCTTTCACACTTATTCATTTGGATATTATGAGATTATTAGTTAAAACACCTTAGAACTATTTTTTTGAATAAAAACATTTGGAAACATAGGAATTGCCACACTGAATCAGACCTGAGGTCCATCTAGTACAGTATCCTGTTCTCCCCTCGTCAATGGAGTGGTTTTCTCTGAAATACCACTGGGGTGGCAACAAGACTTTAGAGTCACCAAAAGACCTGTGCACCGGCACACAGGACCAAAAAAGCCCACAGAAAAACAAACAAAAAGCCTTCTGCAAGCCCACACCTAGGGAGCATAAATGAACTGCACCAACACACAAACAGTTAAATATTTCTATTTTGATAGTTCTTTATTTGGATCAAAATAATATTCAGTAAAATTTGCACTAGTGAGCAGCTTACGACCCTCCAAGATCTAGACTTTTATGACACTGGATTTTAAATGTGTAATAAAGACTCAAGGACACAACAGCAGATGAGGAAGCCTCAAATGATGTGCAATTCAACTCTTAAACAAGTATACTTGGGTCTTTTATTCATATCTATTTTTAGATAATACTGTAAGTATGGATATGTAAGCATGTATGACTTTATGCTGATGAGCACCATTGAAGTCAATGGAGTTATGTGACTATATAATAAGGGCATAATCCAAAAGCTGTTGAAGTCAATGTAAAGAATCGCACTGACTTCAAAAGACTTTGGATCTAGCCCTAATGCCCTTGACCCTTACAGCTTAAACACTAAAGGCCTCTGCTACCCACACTTCAAGTAGTACCTTCTTCCAAGAGAAGTCGCATTGCATTCAAAGGCCCTGCCTGATATGAAAATTTAATCCTAAATTAGTTGAAGAGCCACAAATAAAACTGACAACCTCTGGTAACAATCAGTGAGCTAACTCCACATTCCATAAGATGTTGTGAATTTGGATGTAAAACGACTGACCTGCTTCATTATCTGGTTTATTTGAGTTATAGATTACAGACAAATTGATGTTACTCCTGTTGATAGGAATATTGAACCAAAATTATTTCCAGAAGAGCATTTCTACATACAGTGAGAGAAGTTTCTCGTTTTCCTTACTATAATACAAACAAATGTCTAAGTAATAACTTCCATGACAGTATATTTTATATTGGTGCTATCTGGGCTTGAGAAAACTGCTATAGTCATGAAATAGCATACACTGTAATGAAAAGTCAAATGGGAGGCCACTGCCTACAAGTAATGTCCTAATGCCTGCCATTGTGTCATAATGCATTCATGAGCATGTCTTATCTAGGAAGCTTATCCTGCCTAGCAACTAATCCTAGCTAGGAGATGACAGTAAGTGGTTGGTTGCCTGAGCTCAGCAGTGGTGCAAAATAAATCAGCTGTAGTAGAACTGCTCCAAAAGAAGTTATTACAGCTTCTTTTCATTTAAGATTCAGAGTCCTGGATTTAAGGTACAGCTACTTTTCTCAATAGGCATTAGCCAGTGAATGTCTCTTCACCTGTTTGTTTGGGAGAGTGGTAGTAACATTGTTTTGTACCTATGGATAAAATAGTGGAAGCCGTCATGAAGATGTTTTAAATAGATTACTGAAGGGAAAATATGCATAGACTCATGGAGATAAATTCACCAGGTCCTACCTACTTCATTGATTCACTTATGCCAGGTCTGAATCTGGCCTCTGACCTTTATCTTAAATCAGACGCATCCAAAATTTGCAAGTTTACTGAGCATAGCCTTAATTAAAGCCTTGCTTATTGTGAACTATATAAAACAAATTGCAGAGGTCTGGGACATTTTTTCCTCCGTAAACAAATGTAATTGCAAAAACTCAAAGGTTTGGTTTAGACACTTGCTAAAAGTTATTCAACATATTTGGTTTGCAAATCTTGTGAGAATAGGCTCTCCTGTGGCAATTCCAGTGTTATCTAACTTCAGACAAGTCAGAAATGCAATGGGTGAAATCCTGGCCCCATTGATGTCAGCGTGGCCAGGATTTCACTCTGAATTTATCTAGCGTGTGCATAGTCATCTAGCCAAGCAATGGCATCTTCAGTGGCGTGATGCAGTTCTTCTAGGCCACCGCTGAACCTAGTCAGCAGGCATTCATCGACACTGTGCGGTGGCATCTGTGCTGCGCCGCAGCTGCACAAAGGGCTGTCACAAAAGCCCCAGCGATACTGTTTGGCTGCACAGAGACCTTGCCCAGTCCAGAACCTGTTCAATAGGGACCACTGGGGATGGGGCAAGTCAAAACCAGGTGGGCAAATGGTGGGTTCAGTGACGAGGGACTGGTTGGAGCTTATAACACATATCCATTGGAATGGATTTCATTCTCTGAGCAGGGCCGGCTCCAGGCACCAGCCTGGCAACCAGGTGCTTGGAGTGATCACTCCGGAGGGGGGTGGCAGGTCTAGTTATTCGGTGGCAATTCCGCGGACGGTCCCTCACTCCTGCTTAGAGCGACGGACCTTCTGCCGAATTGCCGCCGCAGATCGTGATCTCGGGTTTTTTTTTGGCTGCTTGGGGTGGCCAAAATCCTGGAGCCGGCCCTGTCTGTGAGAATAATTTCTTGTATTAATGAGCCTTGATTTTCCAAGCTACTGAGGGGATTTGAATGCCCAATACTCATTCAAACTAATGTGCATCCTAACCCCCTAGACAGATTGGAAAATCGCAATCCATGGTATCTATACTAAAGTAGGTATTTATATTGGTCTCACCACTATGTTATGTGTGAGCGTCATATGAGAAAGTAGATATGTTGTCAAAATTATAGAGCACAATGGAGAGTTAGTATTCTGAGTTACATTTCCACTTCGGTCTTTAATCTCTTGTGTAACTTCGGGCAAATTATTTTACTGCTCTATGCCCCTACCTGTAAAATAGAGATAATTATATTTACTTACCTTATTGTATGGGTAGTGGGAGGGTTAATTATTAAGTAAAGAACTTTGCTCATTTGTAGAGCACTTTGAGGATCTTTTGGTGGAAGGAGTTACACAAGTAAAAAGTACTGTGGTGTTTATGCTTTGTCATCCATCAAAGTTGACACCCTCTGTGATGTTGTGATAATTGAACCTAAAAATGCACCCTGTTAGTTCAACTGTAAAACATGAGTATACATTCATAAGATGTCACAATAACTTATAATGACCTATGACTTACAAATGTTGATGTGGAAAGGTACGAAAGAGAGACAGAGAGAATGAATTAGTCCAAACAAAAAGGCCTATTGCTATAACTGATGAACTGTATCAAGATCATGTGAACCAAATTTGGTGTGTTAGAAACTAGGCCTAATTGTTGGACAAAATAGTGAGGTGATGGGCTATTCTACCCATCACTCCCTTTTGAGGTCCTTTAAAGACAGAGACTTTGAGGAGAAAAATTGACTTACCAGAGTGAGCTTCACCGTCATGGCTGACACCCCTACCATCTCCTGGGACCTCAGGCCTTCGTCATCCTGATCCTGAGAGATGTCCTAATCAGACTGGGCCAGAAAGAGGGACACAGATTAAATCACCACCTCTACCAGCTCCATCTAAATCCCAAACACCACCTGGGATAAAATGGGAATCGGACTTTAAGAAAAACAGCAACAATAATAGGTCCAGCCCATCTCTCGCCAGCTAAAGGGAAAGGGAACAAGGGTTGTTAAAATGAAAATCTTAATATTTTCCCTTCCTTTCTTTATCTTTAATAAAAGGATAAAATGCTTTTAATGGCATGTTTGCCATGGTATTAAGCAGACTGAGGTCTCTGTATACCAAATCCCGAATCTTGTTTAACATTGTTTAATGTTGGACAGTGAGTGGGTAATATTAAACACCTTTGGCCCATATATATCATCTAAATTAATACAACAGTGACTTTATACAGTAATAGTAATATGTAGTTCTTATATAGTGCATCAGTAGATCTCAAAGCATTTCACAATCTTTAATGTATTTATCCTCACTACACTCCTCTGAGGTAGGGAATTATTATTCTCCTTTTTATAGACAGGGAACTGAGGCACAAAGATGCTAAGTGACTTGCTTAAGGTCTCAAAGGAAGTTTGTGGTGGAGCTAGGAATTGAAACTGGGTCTCCCAAGTAATTTAGTTTATTCCATGCCTCAGTTTCCCATCATTAAAATGGAGATTATACTTCTCCGCCTCACAGGATTTTGTAAGGATAAAATCCACAAGGTGCTCAGATATAATTATGGTGATGAGAGCCTGTCAGAGTTCCTTCCTCACTCTGATGTGGGTACAGATGTGGGGACCCACATGAAAGCCCCCTAAGCTTATTTCTACCAGCTTAGGTTAAAACTTGGTACACTGCCACCACGAAGTGATTTAACAAGAAACCGAGAAAGGACCACTTGGAGTTCCTCTTCCCCCAAAATACCCCGCCAAGCCCTTACACCCCCTTTCCTGGGGAGGCTTGAGAATAATATCCTAACCAATTGGTACAAAGTGATCAAAGACCCAAACCCCTGGGTCTTTGGACAATGGAAAAATCAGTCAGGTTCTTAAAAGAAGGATTTTATTAAAAAGAAAATATAAAAATCATCTCTATAAAATCAGGATGGAAAATAACTTTACAGGGTAGTCAGATTCAAAGAGTCCAGAGGAACCCCCTCTAGCCTTAGTTTCAAAGTTACAACAAAACAGGGATAAACTTCCCTCTAGCAAAGGTAAAATTCACAAGTTGAGAAAACAAAGATAAACTAATACGCCTTGCCTGGCTGTTACTTACATGTTTGAAATATGAGAGACTTGTTCAGAAAGATTTGGAAAACATGGACTAATGTCCGGTCCCTCTTAGTCCCAAGAGCAAACAACTCCCAAAACAAAGAGCACAAACAAAAGCCTTCCCCCGCCCCAAGATTTGAAAGTATCTTGTCCCTTTATTGGTCCTTTGGGTCAGGTGTCAGCCAGGTTACCTGAGCTTCTTAACCCTTTTCAGGTAAAAGGATTTTGGTGCCTCTGGCCAGGAGGGATTTTATAGTATTATACCCTTGTTGTTACCCTTCCCTTTATAGTTATGACAGAGCCATACAAATAGGTAGGGTAGACAGATAGGAAATGGTTTGATTTAGTTCCAGTTTCAGGTATCTGTTCAGGCTGGATAGTATGTATTAAGTGCCATAGAATAGATAAGATAGCCTGGAAGATGAAAAGCATTAGACAAATGTTAAATATTATTATTATTTGCCTGAACCTATTTATACCTATCCTTAATAAATAATATCAAATCTGCTAAAAGAACAAACAAAATAAACCTCCCTCAACTCAACAGAACTGAAACTTTAAGTAACAAAAGTGCTGTACAGCATGCTTGATAGTTGCACAATAACCCTCACTAAAATCAATGCTGGGCTGTGGGATTGAAGTATTGTGAACCCTAAATTGTTTCAGTTTGAGGATGTGCTGGGGGAGAGTACATGAAAGACTGGCTTGTGTATATGTGTACTATTGGCCTTTACTGAAACGAATATGTCAGACTTACTCATATGCATAAGAGTTCTTTCTACTGGCTGCACTGGTGGAACTGCTGCTGAGTTAATTGAGTAGAGGCTTGTGTTTTTGGAGCTAAATGGCACAAGTTCTATTGTGGAAGCTGCATCCAAGTGGTTGGCCTGTGCTCAGGGTGTTTGCATATGACTAATTTGTTCCACTTAGTAAGATGTGAAACAGCATATGTCATATTTTGAACCTTTGATCTAAATGAAGAAAACAAGGACTAATTCATTGTTTCAGACAACAAACTTCTGACACTGAAAAGGAAAAAAAGTAACAAAGCCAAAAAAGAGAATGAAGAATTATATTTAAGTTGCAACACTTGATCTGGTCGACTGCTTGTAGACTGGGGGCCATTGCCTAATCGCCTAGTATAGGACAACTGTGCTGTTAATCTTATGTGATCCATTTGTGTCTTGGGGATTACATCAGATTTTACCATATCACAGTACATTATAGAATAATAAAAGCACAAATACATCACATTACAAGGCATCAACTAGATGAAAAATGCAAGACAGCATTTATTCTTAGGGAACAGTGATTAAGAATATCTTATTCATAGACTAAAATCATATATTTTATAATAGTATATGATCCTTTGTGTGATGATAGTCTGATATTTTAGCAATGTCCTAAATTGTCATGATACAGGACATTTGGCACTAGGAAAGGGGCATTCCTTAAAATAACAAACAGCTGATCTCCCTAGCTTCTACTCTGATCTGGAGAGACTACTTTTAGAAATGAGAGGGGTTTTCTAATCATCATTCCTTTAGCTTCTCTGCTGCGACTGCCAAAAAAGTCATCAATTAATATCTACTTGATGGTGGTTTCTGTGATGCAGACACCATTGTAAATCCTGAGTAACTCCACTGACTTTAGGGAGCTACTCTGGATTTACACAGCATCTTATCTTCTATATATCCCAATTCCTTGATCCATATAGTGCATTCTGGTATCCTTGATTTAATAGGTGGTGATTGTGAGAAATCATGAGGAATATTTCATTGATGATGTAGGTAAGGATTTTGTAACTAGAAAAGAAGATTTTCAAGGAATTACTTTAGTAATTTTGCCAAGTTAAAAATTGAGAGGTCTTAGGTAAAATTGAGTGTAACATGGCTACCCCTCTGATACTTGGAGCCTGGCAGAGTTACTGCAGCATATCGTGAGATCAGAAAAATACAGTTTGTTCCAGTTATGGAATAACCATGAAACTAAAGAACTTATTGAACACTGAGTGGTACAAAAAGCATGTAGGGGAAAGTCATCTACTGCTAGGATCCTGGAGAGATTCTAATAGTCAGGGATATATTTGGATGTAGTGGAGTTTTGTGAGCCTTGCGCTGAATGTCAATTAACAACATCACCATAGGTGACAGAGAGTTACATTAATACCCCTCTGGATGATGGAAGTGGTTGGTTGGTTGTTTTTGTTTTTAAAATAGTAAGTTGGGGAGCTTCTGTACATGTGTTGTACTTTTAGGGTGTGTGATAAATACAACAACCACTACACCCTTGGGATAATTAACAATAAAATTGTTATACTTTATATGCAAATTAACTCCCCTTAGACCTCTACATGAAAGTGGCATAGTAAAAATCTAACTACTAACCTGAGAAGTCTTCTTTATAGAATGAAGTGCTTGGGTTTTTGGGTCACTGAATCAAACTGAGAAATAAAATATGTTTTTTTTTAAATAAACTTTACATAGAAAAGAGTGAAGGGGTATATTGAATTTTGTTCTGACTTGGATGTGTTGGATTTGCTCTTCTTTAGAGTAGCGGTAGATAGTGGTGGGTGTTCGGTGACTGTATATAGAGGGTAAGTTGGGAAGATGCTGTAGAAATATAGGTTTGGGAGGGATAGATATTTGTTCTATTCGTATATGAAAGGTAAGAGGCAAGATGTTAGCTTAAAAACTCCAGCAGCTTCCCAGCACATCTCTACTCCCGTAGAGCTTATATATTCTGTCAGGGTCCCTTCATTAGAACATCTGATGAAGTTTTCTTAACTTTGCCAGGGACCCTGCAGAGAAGTATTAGAGCATATGGCTAAGGATATGGGCTTGAAGCCTGCCACAGACAATAAGGTAATTGGGGATTAAGTTATGTAAAGGATTTAAGTCTTCAAACTCACATGTACCCTCCTCGTTCTGTTCAGAATTTCTTAAACTACCAAAGGGAGGTGCACAGTTGTAAACACCATGGTGCTTTCATAAGTTTGTAAACAATATAGCATGTTAACATAAAAAAAGTTATGAAAACAGACATCAGTCCTTAGGAATTATAGGATAAGCCAATGTGCAGTTTCCAGACCAAAGTGTTTTTGAGATATGATGCAGCAAAATGTTTTAGGGGAATTTTGCAAAAATGAAAACCTACAGTTTCAGACTTGACAAGTACCTGATCCAATTAACCACAAACTTCTGGAAAATGTCCTCTGGCAGAGATAATTTAGGCAGGTTGATTTAGTTTGGGCAAAGTTAGTGATTGTGGGGGGAGCAGGAAATTTGTGAAAATTGTGTATATAATGAAAAACTATTTAAAACTCTGGCTTCATAATTTTTTTAATGCTGTTTACAGGTTGTTCTTAGTGACATTGACATCTCACTGTGAAAACTTTCACACTGTTGGACTACACACGGTGGGTACAGTATTTCTTTAAGACACACATTATCTTAGTTCTAAATGCATGAATGTACACAACCATAAAACAATCTGTTTTAATTTTTCTATTTATAGTCACTACCAAACCTTGTAGTTCAATCCTACAGTTATCTCAATTTTTGCCTGCAGTCAGATCTGTTTGTATTTTTAAATGTTTTTCAGACTCCAAGAGTTGCATGTCTAGCATCTCTTTTTTATATATTTTTTGCAGTGGGCTGCCCTGGAAGTGATTCTTAAACCGGAGAAGGTATTGTTTTGGAGTTTTCTATTTTAAATTATTATTCTTACAATGATTTTTTTCTTGACTATCTTTGGGAAATAGAGGGGAAGTTATTACTCTTATATACAGGCTGTTCAAAACACACAAACACATGAGGGGAGGGTAATATGTGTGGGGAAAATGTCTCCATCAGGAAGTTAACCCCTGCTAAACCTATCTGACATCACCAAAGGCTCTTATTAACCACCAAAGGTAAGTGATAGTAATGACTTAATGTACAGAAGTTTTTAATTATATATAAGTAAGGGCTTTTTTCTTCCTTACTTGAGAAAAAATAAATTGAAAAACACTAAAAAAATATCTTGGTCCATACAATCCAAACATTTACAGTATGAATACAAGAGTTTGGATTGGGTCTGTTTTATATGCTCTGTGCTAGCCAATGATGTCTGATGGGCTGGCCTTGAGACTGCTCTTGGTGTTTACTATAGGGTGTGACTAGACTCTGGAAGTATGTGTTGTTTTCCTTGGTATGAAAAGTGACATATTTTAGTCCTTTGGCTGTTGCTCTCAGAGTACACAAGGCTCTTAGTTCTGGGGATGTCAATGGGCCATGTGGATGGTGACTTTCCTTCTTTTGTCAGATAATTTTTTGGGAACCACAAAGATTTACATTTCAGTGGGGAAGGGAGACAGCCCTAGTTTCAGCCGTGTGTTGTGGCCAAATCTGATGTAGAATATTGCAGTACAGCCTTTGTTCTCCAAGGTTACTAGAGGCAGTGTGATTCCAGGAGACTGAGAACAAGCAAACTTTTTAAGGTTGAAGGAGAGCTATGAACCTGGCTACCATGACAATCAGTGTCACTCTCTCTTTAGATTCATTATATGTATATTCACATACACATATACATACATTATTATTTATTTTATTTATTAGTGTTGCCTGGAATGATCTATTCACTCCACCACAGCCATACTCTTGCACATGTATTCTCCATCTTCTCATACATGCTACTCTCATTATTGATCCTGAGAATTAAGTGCATGAATTGAAGAAAAAACATCGCTCTTTTAATTGTAATATGGTTGTTAGGTTTTTGATAGCCACAGTTTTCCTTCGCCCCTGATTTATTATTTACCTGCTCTATGTCAGTTTGACTTCTCTACTGATTATAATTCTGGTTCATGATTTTTCAGTCACAAGTCTCTCTGATCCTCTTTGTAGTATTTTAATGCCTTGTGTTTGCTTAAGCCCTTAGTTACTCTGCAGACCAGTGTTGTGCATCCAGGATGAGCATCTCTAGCACTGCTTAGAATGCTTTCTGTTGGGTTACATGGGATTTTCTTTTTATTGTTGTATAGGCTTGAGAAAACAGAAGTGAATGAAGGAATTTCTTGTGATTTTTAAAGAAAACATTTCTCTGATTTGAGTGCTTTCTTATTAGTAAAATTGATATTATTTAGCATTTACTGTGTATAATGCTTTATGTTTTTGAAGTGCTGTGCATACAACTAATTAATCATTACAACATACTTGGGAAGTAATTATGGTGAGCATTATTGTCATTTTACAGGTTTGTAAAATGTGACACAGAAAGACTAAGGGCTTGACTTACAACAGTGCTGACCAGGGCCGGCTCTGGCTTTTTGGCTGCCCCAAGCAAAAAAACAAAAACAAAAAAAAACCGGGGTGACCAGAACGGCAAAGCAAAAAAAAAAAAAAGAAAACCTGCGGCGCGGCTGGAGCGCGGGTGCAGGGGGACCAGCTAGCGGGGGAGGGGGAAGGAGCGGGCGGGAGAGAGAGAGAAGGGGGGCGGCCAAGGCTACAGCGGGGCGCTGCCACGTGGCCCCTCGCGCCGTGCCGCCTGCTGCCTGCCGCCTGTCGGGAGGGCTCCGCTCTGGTTGGCTGGGAGGGAAGGACGCGGGCTGCCCTGCCGGGCTTGCTGCAGGGCGCTCCCGTCCTCCGCGCCGCCGCCCCCTACAGGGCGGCCGGAGCGGAACAACAACAAAAAAAAAAGCGGCCGTGCCGCCCTAGGATTCGGCGGAATGCCACCTTGTTCAATCTGCTGCCCCAAGCACCAGCTTATTCAGCTGGTGCCTGGAGCCGGCCCTGGTGCTGACGGCCCACAATTCCAGCCAAAATGTTTTCCCACCTTATAGGATCACTTCTTCCTGTGTGAGGCTGCTGCCAAAACCAATGTCCAATTCCATATATTGACAAAAGAATATGTCATATCCTCCTTCCTCCTCAAACCTCCTGGTATATCTTTGTTGCCATTGTTAAGTTTTTCCTTCTAGGGATATGATAGCCAGCTGCAGTATTGTTCTGACGAATCAGTATTTCCTTACATATAACCACAAATACACTGATCCCTTAGAGTGAAAGACCAAAAATGATACTGGCTTCTCCTACAAAGAAGGTTCCAGGATGAGCAGTACCTTTGACCCATCACTCAGGCTCTCCTTGGGCAGCCCTTCCAACTGCTAAGCCCATGCCTATATTTCTCTTAGGGTGGAATCCTGCATTCATCTCACTCTTAGACTTTGTTTACACTAGCACATTTGTCAGCAAAACTTTTGTCAGTCAGCGGTGTAAAAAACCACACCCCGACTGACCTAAATTTCACCAACAAAAGTGCCGGTACGGACAGTGCTATGTCAACAGGAGATGCTCTCCTGCTGACATAGCTACCCCTGCTCATTGGGGGTGGTTTAATTATGCCAGCAGGAAGGTTCTCTTCTGCCAGCATAGAGTGGCTATACAGGAGACCTTACAGCAGTTCAGCTGCGCTGGTACAGTTGTGCTGCTGTAAGGTCCATACTGTAGACATAGTCTTAGACAGGGTCTCTGGTCACACAGCACCCCTGTTCACCATGAGTTCTCAGCAGGACCAGCTGAGTTTTGGTCCATCCTATACGCTTCTCTCTGGAAGCTGTGAACAGTTTGAAAGGGCAGTGACAGAGAACAGCTTGTTCAAAACAAAATGCCACTTATTTTTCCATAGGAATGTAACAAACAGAGAGGAAAAACCTTAAAACAAGAAAATCCTAACACATTGTTTTACCTAAGCTTAGCATTTCCCTCAGGCAGTTAAGCAGGACCAGTTTAGCCTTGCTACCCACCTCCACCCCTGTTCTCTTGGGGACCAAGTAACAGCTTCCTTCTCTTCAGACCCTCTGTGTTTCCTGGCTTTTCAGAGGCTCAGCTTTTAACTGCTTTCAAGCTCTTTGTTTAATAATTCCCATCTTAATCCCTCTTAAGACACAGACTGGGACTTTCCCTCTGCCTCCTGGGATAAACCAGAGTCTGATTCCATATCACTAGAGGTAAACATCAAAGCAATTAGCACCTACATTGGCCATCCGAGTACCAGAAATTGGGGCTGGCTACAATCACTAAGTTTAGTTCTGCAAACCAAAGCTAACTAAGACTGATTTAACCATTTAGCCAGCAACACAATAACCACCAAACCTACAGATAAAAGTAATCCAGTTAATACAGAAAACTCCCACGTTCTTCACTGTAATAAATTGTTAAAGTCCCTCCATACTTGTTTTACATTATATGGTCATGAGTTTGTCTCCATCAAGAACAGCAAGAGGTTTGTTGTCCAACAGTCTTGTCATTAAACAAAAGTCTGTCGTATATATGTGTTTGAAAGCACTAGGCATCTCATCCTCCCTTCCAGGCTCTGCATAAGTCTACTTCTGCCTACTTCTCTGCCCTGATTTCTGCCAGTCATACCATCTTCCATACTGGTTCCTCCCCTGCTCAGCACCTCCCAGGAGACTCTCAGCACCTTGCAATATTAGGCTCTAAAGCCAAGGACCCCTAAGACTATACCAAGTTTGACATGCAGAGGGGTGGTATGTAATAGCTTTTAAAATGTCAAAAAAAAAGTAAGTTTGGTTTACAAACTGGGCATTTCTGGAGATGAATGAGAGGTGGTTGGATTTTAAATCTTTTGCCATGTCTTTAAAACAAAGGACCTTAAGGCTTTTTGATTCTGTTAGCTTTCCTTTCTTGTGTTAGGATTACAAATCATAACAGTCTAGTATATCACTGTGGAATTTTTTTTCAAGAAAAGTGATTGAAGAAGTTGTGATTTTAATGTTTTATTTTTTATCTGTCACAGGATTAGATTTTTATAGAGAAAAAATCTTTGACTCTGAAAAGTTCTTGAAAAGAATCCAGTATGGTGAAGCCACCTATTATCAGCCTTAAGTTACATAAATAAGTCTCAAAATGCCAAACATTTTTTTGTTTTATCTTGATAGCTAACTTTTTTTAATTAAAACTCCATCCCAAGGACATACATTGTATATAAAATAGGCTATTCAAATAACAAAGTATGTTAACTGTACAGACATATTTGGTGTGACCCTACTAATCCAAATGTCAGGTCATTCCATGATTTCTCTTTTAGAATTAATGTGCTGGTTGGCTGCTGTCTTCCCTCAGTCCTATTAAGATTTTTTCCCCATTATTCCCTTTGCCTAGATTATGGTCCCTTCTCGAGCCCCTATATCAGGGGTGGACAAATTTAGTGACCCTCTGAGACACATATGACAATGGTCAAAAGTTCAAGAGCTAGGATGCACAGTCCGCAGTGGGCCAGGGAAGAATTCCCATCTGATACCAGTGCAACATAAGACTTATTAATGTAAACAGCCCTTCATTACCCCTAATGTAGGCCCCAGAATATGGGGTATGGCAGTTATTTTCTTGTATCATTCAGTGATATGGGGATTCTGGTCTGCAGAATAACCCATTGGCAGCACAGGTAAGGCTGCTATTAACTAGACCTTAACTCAGATGCCAGTGGGCTCTCCAGAGCAACTCAGAATCCATCATAAAACCACCTTGGTCCTCACCCCTCTTGATCTTTACATTCTGCATTATATAAAGAAGATGCAACACAGAATCTACTTCCATAAATCTTTTATCCACTCAGTCTACTAATGTTTACTGATAAATCTATTGTACAAGCACGAAATACCATTATAATGTGCAAACACAGACATGTGAATAGCTAGGAAAATGTTCAAAGTAAAATGGAAAACCACTGCACAAAGTGTGTGTTACTGTGATCAGGTATATTACTTCCAGCTGAAATGCAGAAACAAAAAACTCTCCACCACTTTTCAGGCATTTTTATACATCATAAATAAACCAAAAAAAAAAAAAAGAAAAAGAAATGGCCCAGCCCAAGTTTTTGTTTGGGGTTTTCGTTTGTTTCCCTTTTTTTCTTTGCAAATTGCCTCTATGACCCCTTAACAGAATAAGGAACAACAGTTCTCACTATCTGAACTGAGTTTTGTTCTGTTACCTCTAATCATATATTTTTCCGGAATTACCTAATGATTCAGATTTTGGTGCAAGATTAAAGAGGCCCACATGCTGAGTGAGTGTGGACACAAGAAAAATTGTATAGCTAATATTAAAGCTAATATTCCTCAGACCTCATAAATTTCTAGTCCACCCAATCCAATAATTCACAACCCTTATTTCTATAGTAAAATTTTAGCATGCATACTTACTGCTCATATTACATAACAACATAAAACCAGAGGCTGTCATGGGTCCCCCACGTGTGCATGGCTTGCTGCTAATTTTGTCATCCCTATCTTATCTAATGCTGAACATTCCATTTATTTTTAAAAATTAAAATATAATTATCTATCATAATATTGGCATTAAATCTGGTTACTAGGGCTATCAAACAATTAAAAAAATTAACTGTGATTAATCGCACTGTTACTAATAGAATACCATTTATTTAAATATTTTTGGATGTTTTCTACATTTTCAAATATGCTGATTTCAATTAGAACACAGAATACAAAGTGTACAGTGCTCCCTTTATATTTATTTTTATTACAAATATTTGCACTGTAAAAAACAAAAGAAATAGTGTTTTTCAATTCACCTCATACAAGTACTGTAGTGAAATCTCTTTATCATGAAAGTTGAACTTACAAATGTAGAATTATGTACAAAAAATAACTGCATTCAAAAATAAAACAATGTAAAACTTTGGACCCTATAAGTCCACTCAGTCCTATTTCTTGTTCAGCCAATCGCTCAGACAAACAAGTTTGTTTACATTTGCAGGAGATAACGCTGCCTGCTTCTTGTTCAGAATGTCACCTGAAAGTGAGAACAGGCATTTTTATGTCACTGTTGCAGCCAGCGTCGCAAGATATTTACATACCAGATGCACTAAAGATTCATATGTCCTTTCATGCTTCATCCACCATTCCAGAGGACATGCGTCCATGCTGGTGATGGGTTCTGCTCGATAACAATCCAAAGCAGTGCGGACCGACGCATGTTCATTTTCATAATCTGAGTCAGATGCCACCAGCAGAAGGTTGATTTTCTTTCTTGGTGGTTCGGATTCTGTAGTTTCCACATCAGAGTGTTGCTCTTTTAAGACTTCTGAAAGCCTGCTCCCTACCTCATCCCTCTCAGATTTTGGAAGGCACTTCATATTCTTAAACCTTGGGTCAAGTGCTGTAACTATCTTTAGAAGTCTCAGATTGGTACCTTCTTTGCGTTTTGTCAGATCTGCAGCAAAAGTGTTCTTAAAATGAACAATATGTGCTGAGTCATCATCTGAGACTGCTATAGCATGAAATATATGGCAGAATGCAGGTAAAACAGAGCCGGAGATATACAATTCTCCCCCAAGGAGTTCAGTCACAAATGTAATTAATGCATTATTTTTTTAACGAGTGTCATCAGCATGGAAGCATGTCCTCTGGAATGGTGGCCAAAGCATGAAGATATGTTTAGCATATCTGGCATGTATATACCTTACAAATAAGAAGTGGGCAGCATTATCGCTAGTAAATGTAAACAAACTTGTTTGTCTTAGCGATTGGCTGAACAAGTAGGACTGAGTAGACTTCTAGGCTCTTAAGTTTTGCATTGTTTTGTTTTTGAGTACAGTTATGTAACAAAAAAAATCTACATTTATAAGTTGCATTTTCATGATGAAGAGATAACACTACTGCACTTGTCTGTGGTGAATTGAAAAATACTATTTCTTTCATTTATCATTTTTCCAGTGCAAATATTTGTAATAAAAATAATAATATAAAGTGAACAGTATACACTTTGTATTCTATGTTGTAATTGAAATCAATATATTTGAAAGTGTAGAAAAACATCCAAAAATATTTAATACATTTCAATTGGTATTCTATTGTTTAACAGTGCAATTAAAACTGTGATTAATCGCGATTAATTTTTTTGAGTTAATCACATGAGTTAACTGCAGTTAATCAACAGCCGTAGTAAAAAATCTTACAGGCAATCTCCCTCCTAACAGAAAATTTAAAAAATGATCTTCTTTCTTTGCAGGAGCAAGTAATCAAATCATAGTTTGTTTTACTACAAAGCCTTCTCTAGCTTTATTGATCAATTAAACTATTGCTTACCTTTTAGGAAAAATACTGCCTTTAAACTATATGACTGCAATCATATCTTGCCAGATTTACTCTTCCTTTTAAATCATGTCAATTCATGTCCAGCAGCAATAGTTGTTACTGCTGCTAACATTGTAAGGCTCAAACATTGCTGCACTACCCTCTTTGGCTTGGCTGAAAAATTGAACTGTTGCTTGCTTTTCTGCAAAGAGAACTGCCTTTGAACAGCCTGATTGTAACTAAAAAAACCTAATCCTGTCTATCCTCGTAGATAGGGTGACCAGACATCCCATTTTTAAAGGGACAGTTCCGTGTTTAAGCCCTCCTGCAGGTGTCCTGACTTTTTCTTAAAAACGAGCAAATTGTCCCGTATTTTCTGTCCTCCCCCCACTAATACTGGCGGGTCCTGCTCCTGGCCGGATCCCTGCTCGCCCTCCCACCAGTGGTGAGTGGAGGAGGTCCCATGACTGACAATGGAGGTGGGTGTGCAAGGCTGATGGTGGGATGAAGCTGCAGCGCGCATGTCCAGCCGCTCCCCATCATGGTCCATCAGTGCAGCCCCTGCTGTGTGCCAGCTCTCTGCCAGCAGGGTCCTGGCCCGTTTCTGGCCAACACTGACTGTGTGCTGCGAGCTGTGTGGGCAGGCTCCAGGCAGCGGCCAGTTATGTGTCACCTCTGCTGCCCACCCATCAGCCCTTTACATGCTCCCCCTCTCGCTGTCCTCTCCCTGCTTTTCCCCTTTGCCCCTCCCCCCCTGCTGTTCCTCCATATCGCTACTGGCAGGGCACATCCTGCTCCCAGCGCTGTGGAGCACTCAGCTCCCCAACAGCCTTCCCCGCGGGCTCCTTCCCCCCCCCCCCCCCCCCACTGCCTCTGGCTGGGCCGGTGCCCCGGGAAAGCCCAAGACTCCCCAGCCTGGGGTGCTGGACAGAAGGAACCGAGCTCTGCATGTGCCAAAGCCCTGCACAGCACTGGCACAGGGAAGCCTCTTCGCCCCTCAGCTAAGCTCAGGAATGGGCAGCAAGTTACAGCCTGTTCATGCGCTGAGCGTGCAGGCTCCACAGCAGGTCCCTGGGCTGCTTAGCACCATCTTCACCCCCTACCCTCCCACACCCTTGCTCCTGCCCCCAGGGAATGCAGGGCTGCTCCATCCTCCCCTGCTGAGCCACATGGCCTGGTTCGCTGAAGCCCCTGTAGTCCAGTTAAATGCATCCTTAGGGCTTAACCCCTTCCTGCCCACACTGTAGGGGGGGGGGCAGGAGGTAACTGGGTTATGCTTAAAACCCTTAGCAGTCTGGAGGTGTTAACTGCCTTTCAACACTGTGCAGGCAGGAAGGGACAAGCTGCTTCCAGACACTGAGAGTGTAGGGGGAGGAGAAGAAGAGGTGAGCTCTGCAAAGACACAGGCCGCCTCATCCCTTCTCTCCCTCCTCCTCCCCTGCATCTGGAAGCAGCACACATCACTTCCCTCCTGCACAGCACCAAAACGCTGCTGCTGGCCACATTCTGGTGTGAACCCTGGCAGAAATCAGGGAAGGGGGACATGTGACCCTGCATCCCGTTCCCCCACATGATGGCTCAGGAAGATGCAGCGTGAGGTACCAGGAAAGGCAGGTCCATCTCAGGGGCCCAGCCAGGCATGGAGGGTGGGGAACGCCAGGCAGGGAGAATCGGGTTGGTTGGTCACCCCGTCCCTCCCCCCCTGATGTGGGAGAGGTGTACAGGAGTGTATGTCTGTGTCACCCCTCCCCGTGTGAACCCTAAAGCCTTAAAAATAAGAAGGTAAATAAAAAGAATCCAACTACGCAGTATTTCTTTTTAACTGGGACTCAGTCAACTTGATGTTAATTTGAATGTTTGTACTGCATAGCTCTGATTGATTGCCATTGAACTCGCTTGAATACGAATAATTTTACCAGGTGTCCCATATTCAGCAAAGGAAATATGATCATCCTACTCATAGACATCTGAACACCCAAACTAAGCGGATAGGTCTGATATCAAGCCATTGACACTGATCTCCCCAGAGAGCCTCATAGATCTCTGATTAGAGCATAAACAAACTGAGATTCACCCTCAGCCTTAACTGTGCTCAGTGATGTACTTCTTCTGATTCAGCTCCCTTCCCCTCATTTGTGTGGCTAACATCCAGTAGGTCCATCTGCTGTCCCTCTGATTGGCAACTCTGTTCTGTGCTCTACTGAGCCCTCTGCCTTTCTACTACCTTCCTTCTGGTTGGCAGCTAAGGCAGAGTTAATTTGCACCCATATTCTGGCAGACCTCATACTGCCCACATAGACCCATACCACCACAAATAAATTACTTTTATCAGGAGTATGAGTAATCCAAGCAGAAGTGGGTGAGAAGGAGACATGAGTGGATCAGATGGTGTGCTATCTAGATTAGATTTTTATATAGTGCCATGCTCTCTGACCCTAGATAATCTCCTGAAATGCATTTCTGCAGTTCAGTGCATAGAAGATTTGCAAAGAGAGAACTACACAGGATTTGAGGAAGCCAGGAAATTCATTTAAACATTGTGCCCTGTGGTTCCTCTCCTGGCTATGGCTTTTGGGACGTATGTTTTATCAGAGTGGTTCATATTTTATTAGAATGAATAAATCTGTTTTATATCTATCTAAAATTTTAAAGGTAAAAATTGTTAAACCAGTTGTTAGTGGCAGGAGGGAGGGAAGTTCCAAAAATAACTGGTCTACAGATCAATGTTGTGCCCTAAGGTTTGCAACTAATGTGCAGTGGCCGTTGTAATGTAGCTAGCTATCATAACTCACTTGAAAAGTAGGGCAGCATTGCATTTCTTTTATGCCTTATGCTCTGACAGATTCCAATCTGAGTCATTCTTATTTCTAATCGACACAATTACAACCAACATGAAAAATACTTCAAAAAATATGGACTTTAAGAAAAGTGTTCAGTAAATGTCAGTTGCATGCAGACAGGTCAATAATAAAAAAAAAGTAGGAATACAAAGCAAGAAAAGGGGGGGGGGGGAACCACTCATGAGATAGAGAACATTCTTACCTATAGCAAAGAGAACTGGCTTTAGAATATCTGCCTGGTAGGAGAGATTATTTAAATAATATATATATTTAAAGACAGCTTTTCAAACTGGCAAGTTTATGAAGAACTGAAAGTTCCTTTTTACTTTAAAGTATGTCTACTTTGCAGTCAACCATGGCTTTCACTTTGAAGCCCATTCAAACATATATTTTTGCAAATCAACCAGTTCATGTTAAATCAAAGATCTTTCAGGTCCTACAATTACTAGGGGGATTCAACTTATTATTCTTTTAACATTTTAGCGTCTGTATTGATTCTCTTCAGACTGCCTTATCTATTTCAGCCTATATAATAGATATATTACTGCACATGCAGATAGATTTTAGTATGTGTCTGTGCCTGGCAATTGTAATTTTTGTTTGTTTGAGTAGAGATGACTTTTCAGTTTTTTCTCTTTTGAACCTTTATGCTTACTTAGACAGAATGAACAGAAATATAGTGCCTCTGTAAAAAGGATGTCCTGGGAAATTAAGTGGGGGCTTTAGGGTATCCCATCTTTATTTTCCCTAGCAATGTTCATCACAAAGAATAGTATACAATTATGGCCTATCCACACAACAATAACAAGCATGATTTTGTAAACTAGAAGAAGCATGGTAACCTTCTTGGATCAATTTATGCCCATACAGCATTTTTTTCTGCCATCAAAAGTGTGTTTGTACATATAACTACCCTACTGTCTAAAAGTGTTTGTATCAGTACGTTCTGGGGGAAATCTGGACGGGTATCCTCTACTACTTCAGCAGGGGTTAGAGTGCTGCAAAAACATTCACACAGAGCAGTAGCATGTGGAACTCTGGGATGTCTTGCAGCGTAGAGAGCTTAGAAAAACCAGTTAAATTAATTAATTTCAAAAGTATGAATAAGTAGTCCTATTCACACTGTGAAAAACAATGTCATGTTATACTGACTACATGAACATAACCAATGTCCAACTCTGGCAGGGAGAAACACTTAGTTGTGATGGTAATTTAGCTTTAACTGTGTGGTGCATGGACACAAAACATGCTTAGCGCAAACTGTGTCAGCAGCTTGCCACAAACTTGGGCCCTGATCTTTGAAACACTTAAGCATATATGTAACTTAACCCATATATTTGCAGGATTGGGGACCTAGATAAAAATGGTAATGTGGACAGGGTCTTAAACTAACAGTATGGCAGATTACAGGTGCTACATTTATTTACAAATGATTTCCCATGCCAAGTTAAGGAGAACTTCATGGCATCCCTTGATAGTATAAGAGGAGATTTTCAGAAACTACCATTCACTTATTTATGCACATAGATATTTGCATGTGCAAACCTAGAGGCTGCTTTGAGGTCCTCTTGAAGACTGGGCCCTAATATTTCCACAGTTAATGAGTTAAACATTTCATAGCATAGTTAACTGTGTCTAATGATATTCATTTTGAATACAGTGCCCCTCAGTTTAAAATAAAAATAAATGTGATAGAGTAAATGTTTGATTCAAATCAATGCACAAACAATTGGATGCTTTGGAAGACACAGTAAGCTATTTCCCATGTTCTGCTATTAATTAAATATTTAAAATGTTCTGGTATCTGTGAAAAAATAATGGCTTGATAGATAGGTAGTTCCCATGCCTTAAGTCCATCTGCACTCCTCCATTTCACTCTCTGATGCTGTGGTTGTTTGAACAATACAGTTCATTATAGGCTTGTGACATGAGATAAGCAGGTGATGCAGAAATGATTTTAAAATAGGTTAGATTTTTTTAGATTAATTATGGATAGGGAAACCCAAGTCTGACCCTGCAAGTGTTCTGCATACAGTTTCCACTTGAAGTTTATGGAACTCATCTTGTGAAATGCTTGTACAATAAGGCTATCAGGTCTTACAAGTTACTGGCATGTGAATTACACATTCACTGCCTCAAGACTGGAGGTCAAAAGTGGAAACTTCAATTACAAATTAATCCAGACAGACTTGAGAAAATATATAGTAGCTATAAATTACTAAATAGATTTTCTTAATTTTCAGTTCAAAGTACTATTTATCTAAAAACTATTTGCATGTAAGTAAAATAATTGATTGTAATTTAATTTAAATTGTTTTTAAATTAAAATTTGGAAAACTTTCTAGTGAAGTAACATCACTGCTTCCGTGCAAGGTAACCACTCCTTAACAGTACTCTGTCTTCTTTAATATTTAATTTCCTGTACTGTGACAGGTGCACCTGGCCTGCTTATCCAGTCATAGCAACTTAAAATAGGCAAAAAGATCTGACTTAAATTCCTAAGGGCCAGATCCAAAGCCTATTGATGTCAATGATTGGAGTCAGACTTCAATAAGCTTTGGATGAGGCTCTAAGAATCCAGGCCTGCAAACACTTCTATATGTGCTTAACTTTTACTGAGATTATTCATGGTAATAAAGTTAAGCACATGCATAAATGTTTGCAGGACTGGGAAGTAAGTTTATAATTGAGATTTTCATTCTGTGTGAATTCCTGACTGCACTGAAGTCAATGGCAAAACCCCTATTGATTTCAATGGGGCCAGGATTTCACTTCCTATCTTTAATTCATTCATGATGCCTAGATACTGCAGAACCATAAACCAGTAATTCTTAGTTCAGACTGTAGCAGGTAGGCTGCTCCCATTAAGATTGATTGGAAATTCTGCTGCAAATGCAGCATGTATCAAGTTGCCAGCTAAATGCTTTTCCCAGACTCTGAAGGAAGTAATTAGTAAAATGTGTATTTCTTTATTTATGCTGTGATGGATTGTTTTTAAGTAAGGGGTATAAAATCACATACTGTTGTCATATCCTTGCAATAGCTTGAATTAATGATTACTAAAAGGATGGCATGAAAAGCATTAATTATGAATTTTCTGGCTTTTACAGGTTTCAAAGCAGTATACCAGTTTTAATTGGTCTTTCTTTCTTTCTTGGGGGAGAGTTTGTGTGCGTGTATGTGTTTTAACAATAATGCAAATAGGGTGATCAGATGTCCCGATTTTATAGGGACAGTCCCAATTTCTGGGTCTTTTTCTTATATAGGCTCCTATTACCGCCCCTCTCCTCCCCCGGTTCTGATTTTTCACACTTGCTGTCTGGTCACCCTAGATGCAAAACTCTGTCATCAACACTTGAATGGACATGTAGGCCAGAATGATATATGCTCTGTTTTTTTCTCTGCAGCATACAGTTCTCTGACTCTAACACACCTAGGGTGCCTGTACTTTATCAGGGCCCTCTGAATGGGAAGCTGCACTCTACCATCACGCTATCCACTGAAGCCCTGTCTATCATTAAAAGTGAAATGTTTCCTTTGAACAGTACTATTTAAATCAATGTATTAGGTGCTTCCATTTAGAGCTTAATGATATCAGTGTTAAACACTCTTCTTGTATCATCAATTTACGAAGTTTCTACTCTGTGGATTATTGATACAATACATTGTAGTGGCTGAATACGTAGGAAGAATTTAAATCAAGGTTCAGCATAGACTTGTGTACTAGAATGCTATGAAAAGAAAACTCTTTGTCATAACTTGCATTACTCAACTGATTTAATTTCTTATTAAGAAATAAATATATACATAAAAGTATTGGTCCCCTTATGGGGCCCCAATTCTGCTTCCACTGAAATCAATGACAAGCTCCTAATAACTTTTGGAATCTAGTAAACTTTCTGCACTTGTCTGTAACAGCCACATGTGTTTGTTTTGTTTGTTTACTTAAGGTGTTTATTAGGCTGAGATCTTGTATGTTTCAGCGCAAACCCAGCTTTCCTTCTGAGTATTATAACCATTTTAATAGGGATATATAATGGAAATGCTGACAGTCCTTTAACTATAGGTGCTTGACAGGGTTCTTGGGGCTCCCAGGAGTTGCATGTTAAAAATCCCACACCCAAACTGAAGGGAAGGCTGGACTGATTTCTCTACCACCAATGGGCATCAGCTCCATTTCTGGAAACTGCTAAGCCATCTCTGAGACATATCTCTGCGGCCATTAATATTGTTTAGAACAGCAAATATTTTGCTTTTGAAATGCATCAACTAGCAGATATTTATGAAAATTCCCATGGAGACTCTTACAAGTCTGCACAGACGCAGATAACTTGAGGTCACATTTGTTTTACACTGTGCTGCACTACCTGCAGAGAGATCATCCCCTCCTGCAGTAAAACCTGCGTGAGGGAGCTCTTGGGGAGGACATCTTTGAATGGTTTACTTGCCTGTGGAAAAGCTCACCTGTTGAATACTTTCAATCCACAGTAGGCCTGTGCCATCTACATGGAGGCTCTTTGCCTCTGCACTTCATCTGTTGTTCCCAGTGCCCACTCCCTGGCATGCATCCCGGTAGTATTGGTTGCTCAGGCAAAAGGTGACAGTTTTCTGGGGCCCCTGGTTAAAGTGCTGGTAGCACATCCCTGAGCACACAAAATCATTATAAATATTGGAAAGCTATTTCCCAACCGGAATGGATGTGACTCCATAACAATGGAATGATTCTAGTAGGCCATCTTTTGGAGAAGGGGTGTTTTTAATGTTTTAAGAAAATGCATTACAACTTAAATTTTTCTGTATTAGACTAATTGCACACTATTTGATGTTCTCTTAGGTGCCCATCCTACAAAGAGAACTGCACTCCAGAACTTAGGGTTAACCTTCCCCCATACAGCTTTCTTCCTTTGTTTTAAACAACACCTAATGATTCAATATTCAATGGTATTATAACATTGTATTAAAAGTAGATCATACTTATGCTAAAATACAGGTTTTTATTACCATACAATTCTATAATACATAAAGCTCTTAAAAATATTCCCATTAATTTCAAAACAACAATCCCATTGAAACAGAATTTTTAAGTATTGCAGTCTTTCAGCCCAAATACTGCAAGCTTGTAGTAATCCATGCGAGTCATTAAGTAAAATTGACAGGAAACTGGCTATATGTAAATCAAACAAATGTGACTTTTTCATTTTCATTAGCCAGAGAAATGTAAAAAGTAGAGGAACAGCAGACAGTGAAAAATAAATCACTTGTATTTGTTTATTTTGTTTTAATACAATAATGTGTTGCTTGTAACATAGGTAAGGAAATTTGGTCTTGGTCTGAATTCAGCGGGAGCAAAGTCAGGCCCTTAGTGTGTGGTTTGTAAATTATTTTAACCTAATAGTATCATTTTAGACTATTTCATCTCTTTCATTTAACTCTTTTTAAAACAGCTTACTATCAGATTTGGTGCCTGGAAACAGCTGTACAAAGACAGAGAGATCCTGTTTTGAAAGGGTATCTCTTGAAAGCACATCCTAGTAGCTCTTGTTCTTGTAAGATAACATCCACGACCTGGTTTGTTTACAGCTATTCTAACAAACGTGTTGCAGTCTCGCCTTCTTCCCAATCCCGCTAGTCTATCGCACGGGGGGTAGCCTGTGAGGGCTTTTTTCTGGGGCCAGCAGGTGCCGCTACCGAGCTGTGTGCGCCTCTGGGTTTGGGGATGGTTAATCACCGACCCAGGTTAAGTGAAACAACCAGCTGAAGAATTGCATGGCGGTGGCTGTTGATTTTTCCCAAACGAGCGGCACTTTCAGTTCCAGTCTGGACCTGGAGAGCGGGGGATGCATTAAATCCCGGGGAGAGGGGGGGGTGATTCCGATCCATGCTGCTTCCTTCAGAAGATGAGAGCCCCCTCCCCGATCTGCAGGCAGCGGGGGCAGGAGCAGCAGCGGGGAGCGGAGTGAGTAGCTTGGGCGGAAGGACGCCCTGTCCTCCAGCTCCCTTCAATTGACTCCTCCCTGAGAGACGGCCCCGCCGATCGGCCCCCAGCCCCCGGGGCTTGGCCGGGCCCCCGGCGCAGCGCGGAGGAGGGCGCTGCTGATGCCCAGCTGGGGACCGGGCAAAGCCACTCATCTCCCAGCCGGGCGGATTGCACTGCAGCCCGCAAGCGCCCCAGCTGGCGCTCCCTGTCCTGCCGCTCCTTAGGCGGGGCCCGTGAGGAGATCTCCCTCCGAGCGGCGTGAGTGTCTGACCGGGCTAGGGAGGGAGTCGCAGTGGCGGGGATGGGTCTGGCTAATGCCCGGCTGCCGGGCGCTCCCGTGCCTGCGGGGGGCGGCGAGAGCCAGCCCGTGTGAGTGATTCTCTGGCCGTTGTGTGTTCATTGTATGATCCCGCCAGGCGTCTCTGCGCACGTATCCCCCCTCCCCCGATAACCCTAGAAAGTTGTCGGTGTTGGGCGGATGGAGCCCGGCTCCCCTTGGCCTCTTTCCACACGGCAGCAGCAGGTACTTCCAGGTGGCCTCCCTCCCCCAGCCCGGGCCGGTTCTCCGCGGAGGTCATTGGCTGCTCTCGAGGGGTTTGTGGCTTTGGCTAGCGGATGCTCAGTGGGGTAGACGCTGTTCTCCTCCCGCGCATCGATGACCCCCCTGAGCCTCATGGTTTTGGGAGGACTTGGCCGTCACTGGCATTTGGAGTATCCGCCTCCGCCCGCTGCCAGTTGGGGGCACTTTCAGGCACACAACTCAGGCTTCAGTTATGCTAAGCTGTCTCCATGCGGCTTTTCGCTCTTGGAAGAGATGTTGTCGAGTATCTGCCTGTGGGTTGTGAACGGGGGAAACCGCTGTTTAGACGCGTGTACAGGCACCTCCCCTGTTTCCCAGAGCCGGTGCGGTGGAGCAGGCCGCTCAGGCTGGTAGGCAATTAACCCTCATTAAGCCCGAGTTGGGGGCTGGAGTAAATGTTGGGCTGCAGTTCGTTGCAGAGCCCTTAAGACATTGCTTTGAGCTGGCTACTGGCTGGCAGCATTTTGGCCTCGGCAATTTACTGGGGTTGTGGGGAGGAGGAGGAGGTGAATCTAGAGATGTCAGTAAAATGTGATGGTCCCCAAGTTGGGACAGGCTTCTCAGGCTCCTGTCTCCAACGTTTTCCTCGTTCTGAACTGTCTGACATGGCCTTGCATTTAGACTGAGTGGTGCTGTGGTGCCTGGGCTGCATGTATAAAGGGCTTTGGGGAAATATTTTGGCTTTAATGTAAAAATGTCCTTTTATATAATCTTCTTATTCAGCTACAAAGAATGACTTTATGAACAATAGCTACAAAAGAAAGCCCTGGTTCTGCAAGCTGCTTTGTGCAGATGGACCCCTGCCTGACTCCCTGGGGCCTTCCATGCAGATCAGTTTACTGGATCAGGGCCCAAGTAGTCAAATGAAAAATAGTGTTTATGCCTTTAAAAACAAAACAAAACAAAAAAAACCCCTGTAGGCATGGCACTTCCTTGCTCATCAGATGTGCTCCCTGTATGGATCCAGAATCTTCTCTTTTTTACTCTGGTGACAAAGTTTAGCAATATTTTTGTTCTTGTTTTTATTTTTTTGTTAGCACTGTACTAACTAACTAATGAGGAGTGAAATGGGTTCTGTTCCTTTTTGTGCATTATTAATATAACTTTACTAGCCCCAGTGGCAGGGTCAATGACTCACACCTGTGCTGAAGACATTGGAGGGGGTTGCACAGGTGTAGCTGAAGACATAATTTGACCTAAAGAACCTTTTTTTATAGTTGATGCACAAAAAGGAAAGATTTACAGCTTCTAAGGTATCAGAGCCACGTTAGTCTGTATTCACAAAAACAAGGAGGAGTCTGGTGGCACCTTAAAGTCTAACAGATTTATTTGGGCTGCATCTGAAGAAGTGGGTTTTTTACCCACAAAAGCTTATGCCCAAATAAATCTGTTAGTCTTTAAGGTGCCACCGGACTCCTTGTAGCTTCTAAGGTGGAGTTTTCAGAGCAGACATCTGGTAATCCTCCTTCCTCATCTTTTTAACTTATTAATGATGTCCAATGTGATTGGCGCATAATTAGTCATTTTCAGACTATCTAATGGATGGGCAACACCATAAATGTAGAGTTTTGCTAAACCTCCTGAATTTAAAAAAAAAATAAATCTAGTTCCAGGTAAGTCCCACACTATATTTTCTCAGATTTTTTTAAAAATGAAATATCCAGAAAATTCCATAGAAACTCTCTAAATCAAAATCCTGTCAAATGCAGAAAGTAATCACACTGGAGGAATGAAGAAATAAGTTTTTTTCTCTATTATAATAATCTTTGGTGTTTTATAATACTAGATTTTTTTTTTAATCCTGCTTCTGACTTAAAAAAAAAAAAAAAAGACTGGATTCCAATTTAAAACACGCTTTGAAAAAACCTCTCAATTCCAATTAAGCAAAACATTATCTTTAGAGTGACTAAAATCTATTTCAATTTGTATAGTCCCATGTCACCCCTAAAACAAACTAATTCCCTAGAGTTGAGCTGAATTCAGAGCAAGATCCTCTGGATCTTGGGCCCTGATCCTACAATTGTATCTGTGTGTGTGGATCCTTGTGGAAGGAGCTAACTGGTATGTGGTGGTGTTTTACCTAAACCATTTCTGCCATGAGAAATAAACTGAAGGTAGCAGATGCAGTGGCCAAATCTATGTGAAGTTGCCTTGTATGCTCCATTTCTGAACAATCTTTTACTGCTTTATTACAAAGCCGTTAAAGAAAAGTTTGTATCCTTTATTTAGCATATTTTACATGTATGCCCATTAGTTAATATTACCAGATATGCAAGTTAAAGTAATTTCCATCCAATAAATTAAAACTGAAAAATGTAAATGTGAAATTGCACCCCATATCTTCAGTGATAGTATTAATATGATTATGATATAATTATAATGTATGTTATGCAAGATGAATCATGTGAGGTGTAACTGGGAAAGTTATGATTTGCTGAGTATGATTATCCTATTTGTATGCATGTATCATTTTTGGATCTGAAGTTATGAATATTGACTATGTATCTGTGTTTAAAATGTAGTTACACCTGGGTAACGCCCACTAGACAAGATGCTTTGCATCTAGATAGTGGGTAGGGAAAGGCCTCTTCTGGGCAATGGGCCATTAGGAAAAACAGTAGGCCTTAGGAGAAGCTTATCTCCCATCTGGTGAGCCGTTCTATGAAGCTACACACAGTCTCCAAGTAATGGCTGCTATGACTTTATGACTGCTATGATGAGACCACATGTCTCTAGATTCCATCTTGGGATGTCAGTATTTTTCCACAGACTGGTCTGGGAATCAAGCTTTGGGAACAAAGGGTTCCCACAATATGCAAAAGCTATATAAGGCAGGGAGTGACATCATCTGGTGTTCTTCACTCCCCACCCAAGAAGACTCCTGGAAACATCTGAGGACAAAGACTGAAGTGAGGGAAGTGCTGGACCCAGGCTAAAGGGATTTTTAGCCTGTGAGTGAAAGACCTGGGGATTCCAAGCTGTAAAGCAAGTTCAGCTTGCCCCTTAAGAATCTGCAGCCTGCTTGTTTCGTCTCTTAGGATGGGAATCTATTATTCATATCCAGTCTCTTTAGTATATTAAGATTAGTTTGCATTTTTGTTCATTTGCTAGGTAATCTGCTTTGATCTGTTTGCTATCACTCATCACTTACAATCTATCTTTTGTAGTTAATAAACTTGTTTTTGCTTATCTAAACCAGTGAGTTGGAGTGAAGTGTATGGGGGTGAAGTGAAGGTATGGGACAAAGGGTGTTGTACATTCCTCTCCACATTGAGTGGGGGATGTGAATTTATGAGCTTACACTGTACAGTTCCCTGTGCCACACAAGACAGTATAGTTTTGGATTTATACTCCCGAGGTGTGTGCCTGGGAGCTGGGAGTTGCCTTAGCTGTAGCCTACTATGCAGGGGCAAGTCAGAGAGCCTGCATGTAACTGCAGCTGGTTGTGTTCTCTACCTGTATGTATGCTGGTGAAAGTGCAGGGTGAAAGGCTTTGCAGCTTGTCACAGAAGTACAGTGTGAGAGGGAGCCCAGGCTGGTGGGTCAGGGGGCTCAGTGGTACTCCAGTTCCAAGTAGCACCCTGGGGGAAACCCATCACAGTAACATTTTTAGAAGCTCTATGGCTCTTTCTAAGGGGGTCGATTGACTTATTTAAATCAAAGTGCTTTAAATCATTAACTTAAATAATGATTTAAATAGTTTTTATTTTGTGTGTCTGTAAGGGGGAGGGGGTTTCCCCATGGGTTGGTAACCATTTTAACTTGCTTATTTGCAGCTAAATGTAGCCTTTACACAAAATTGGGTACCTCTTTTTGCTAACTAGGAAGATACATTATACCCATACACATTTATTTAAGATTTGTGACTTGCATCAAGCTGCATTTGGATGGAAATTGTGCATTAATTGAATTCCAATCAGCATTTTAAAATGTGGTGTTGTTTTTTTTTAATTGAATTAAACTTAAATGTGCTAGGTACGTAAGGCAAAAACTTTAAACTTACCAGAATACATTTGTGCATTTAGAAGTACCTGATTTATTAAACAAAGGCAGTATTATCTGTAAGTAGATGAATTGAACCTATTGTTTGTGATCACCATCTCCTTCGAGATTTTAGAACTAGTATATCGCATCTCTCACACCTCGTTTTTACTCCTAGATTGGAAGGGAAAACAAGCTTCCTGTTTTTTCAAGACTCTGCTTTTCTCACCTTTCAATGAACTAGTCATTGAACTGCAAAAGTTGACTAAATTGAAAAAAATTCAGAAAAGGCTATAACACTTGTACCTAGATGAAATGCTGCAATACCATCTTGTAGACAAGGCAGAGCCATCCTAATGCATCGGCACACGTATAAGAAGCCAAAAGTCATGTATTTGCTTCGATATGGGCTGTTAATAGGCAGGATGGAACTCTAGCTGGAAAGGCAGATAACAGCCATTTGGACTGAACTACACCCATAACTAAGAAAATATCCCTTTATACACCAGTTCAGAATTGTCTTTGTTTTGGAAACAAAGCATCTACAGTTGCGTGGACAAGCTTTTGAGAGTAGTGAATCAAGATTAGCCCACTAGTCCTGGGCAGCAGTCATACTTCACGTTTCCTACATCTGACCTCTTCAGAAGTAGTACTTCTATTTCATTTCAATGTTAAGCAATGAAACAATTGACATCCTGAGCCAAAAGTACAGGTTCCTTTTGTTCTTCAACATCTTAAACTGTGGTTGAAGAAACACTTTGATATAGATATTTCGACAGTACATCATCTTCAACAATTGTCATGAGCAGCCAAATATTGGGATTGGCACTGTTCTTAGGATAAATCTAAACACATACATTTAATCCTCCTTTCCCTATGATTTAAACTAAATCTAAACTAAGTAGTGAGTATCACTAGACATACTAGGGCTACACGATGTATTGTAAATACTACATATGCTTTGTAGAACGTGCAAAATATTGGGTGAACTTCAGTTAGGAGCAAAAAACTCAAATGTACTGAGAAGTCAGTCTAGCTGCTGAACACCAGGTATATTTATAAGGGATAGCCTTATAAATACTGGAGGAAGTACTATATTTGAAGGGAGGGGGAATTAATTCTTTTAGGATTTGTATACCAGAACTCTGGTCTAAAAATACATGAAGAACATAAACACAATAATATATATGCTGACTAAGTGTTTGTATGGATAACATGCACACACAGATACATTTCTTCCCCCGGCACAGATGAGAAAGTACAGACGTGGCTGTCTTTACACTGTGTCTATATCTACTATGAGTCACTGGCAGAAGTTCAGTAGCCAGTATTCTAATTCATTTTGGCTCTTCATATGAACTCCCTTGCCATGTGACTGTCTTTTGTATTTTCCATATTCTTGAAACTAATAAATCCTTATATCCATGGAGCCTTAGCCAAGATAGCTTTTTATCTTTCATTTTTTACAAATCAGGTCTCTTTCTAGAAGAAAACAAATTACCATAATTTCTCACTCTTAAATGACAAACTCTCTCGTATTGTATATTCATATCTCAGAACCAGTATGGAAGACTGCTTGTTAAATCCGTGTACTGTGTATTTATAATGTAATACAGTAACTTGGGACTACCAAAAGCTTTGGCTCTTTTACTGCCAAATTTGCCACAAGGGTCAATGGGGAGAATGATTGTATCAGTGGTGAAAGTAGGGTGATACAGTCCAGTACGCCATACCAGTAAGGTTTCGGGCTCTCCCGGGAACTGCAGTGGTGAAAGGAGCAGAACCCCACGCTGGTAGCTTCTTTGACACGGCTGTAATGCCCCCAGCCCTGTCCTCCAGTGGGGCTGCTGTACAGACCGCCCCCAAGACAGGACTCAGGAGCTGTGTGGAAGGGCTGGGGGGTGGGGCTGGAGGCGGTACAGCCGCACCAGAGGAGCTGCTGGTCTGGGGCTCGGTTGCCAGCATGTCTGAAAAAAATATTCTCCTGTCAGAAGAGGAGACGCTCTTCTGCTGGCAATTTCCAAAGCAGGTGTGACTGTGAACTGGCTATTGTTCCAGAGAGCAAGCCCTTCTCCTCTCTTAGCAGCCCACACAGCAGCTGTGCCATGTCCACCCACTGGAAGTGCTCCCCCTGGAGGTAACGTGAGATGGATCATGGGGAGAGGAGAGGATGGGGCCCTGGGTGGGGGCGGGGCAAGGTCACGTGAGGGATCATGTGGGGAGGTCATATGCCCCACCCCCCCCTTTAGCTGGTGCAGTGTACCGGTAAGAAATGAATTCTACTTGCACCACTGGTTTGTATACACCTTGTCACAAAAGTTCTATTTCCCTCTCCAGTGTCATCTGCTCTTATACCAAGTTGTAAACAAAATGCTTTTTTTCCACCAACCCTTGTGAGAATCCATGCTCTTGCAATTATGAAGTAGTGTGACCGGCTGGATCATGGATTTGCTATTTAGGAACGAACCTCTCTGGGGAGACTGAACAGATCTTTTGTTTTTCCTCTTCTCTACATTTGCTTTTGATTTGGTTTGTTCTACAGGGTCCATCTGTGTCAGTTGGCTGCTCTTATCTCTCATTGTTGGTCTCTGAAGAGCTAGGATTTATTAGAATGCTAATATCCTTGATCACTTTATTCACAGCTTGGTCTTGGAGATATCAATCTCCGACTGTAAAGATAAACATGAAAGCTTGATGGGACTCTTAAGATCACTGAGTGGAAAATCAGGAAACTGTGTGTGAAATTGGAAGGTGACCAAGGTAGGAAAATCACTTTCCAGGCAGATGCTGTTTCTTAAATTGCTGCTTTTGAGAAGTGCAGCAAGTTCTTTAACTGCTTGGAGGGAAGGGTTTTTTTATTTGTTTTTGTTTAAATGATGAATACTTTTTCCAAAGACCCTCTTGAGCTGATCTACACTACAAAGCTAGGTTGAGGTAAGCATGTGCATGTATCTACACTTAAATTTGTCTCCCACCAATGTAAGTGCCCCGTTATGGCAACAGAGTAGCACCACCTGAGTGGAGCGTTGAGCCATGGTCAGTGTACTCATGTCGATGCAGAGTGAGTGTAGACACTGTGTTACCTGTGTTGCCCCAACGGTGCTCCATCAGCTGTCTCACAATGCCTGATGCTGACCATTCTGATGACAATTGTGAACTGCATTGTCCAGGGGTAATCTGGAAGCCCTTCAAACCCCCACCCCTCCATACACTTTAAAACCCCACAGATTTTGAAATGCTCTTTCCTGATTGTCCAGCTTGGTGAGCACACCTAGCAGCTCTCCATTGTTGTGTGCAACTGCCCAGCTGACTATGCCAGCTACACTCTATGCCAGGCTGGAGCACATTTGGAGAGAGGAGATATTGGATCTCCTGGGCCTACAGGGAGAAGAGGCTGTGTAGGCACAGCCACTGACCAGCTGTAGAAATGTGGACATCTATGAGCAGATTACACAAGGGATGCAGAAGGGGTACGGCAGGGATCAGATCCCTCTTCACACCCTCAGAACGCCCGAGCCAGATCAGACGAAGAGGACTTGGAATGACATGTTCAGTGAGATCCTGTAAGCCAAGGCTCCATCAGACCGCGAGCAGAGGGCCTGGAGGGTGACTGTTGCAAACTGTATGGAAAAGGAAAGCGAGGACAGGAGAAAAGCCAGGAGTCCGAGAAGGAGATGCACCAAGCTATAAAGGGGCTTTTCTGGCAGCAAAGACAGATGCTACAAACTCTTGTGGACCTACAGATTGAATAATCTTGGGCTTGGCTCCCTTTGCAGTTAATGGAGAACTCCATTAAGACACCTCCCTACCCCGCTCTCCCTATAGTCCATGTGGCATGAGGGGGTGCATCCCTACCACGCCAAACTGAGGACATTAAGTACACCCACAGGTCAGTGTTTATGTACCTAAACGGACATGAATGCTCTTTCCCATTCTTAAGCTCTGTTCCACAAACTTAAATTTTTAATGTATTTGCTTTTAACTTGCACAGATTTTTATTTGTGCCGTGTTTTCGTTACAAAATAAAATTCTATTGTTTGGAAAATAATTCATCTCTATTAGTTCCAACACATGCTGCAGAATGCCTACCAGTTCTAAAAGCCCCACTTCTTTGTTGTTCAGTCTGACACAGTTCATAGAACCAGTGAGGAGAAAACAGTGCAATAATCATAAGTGTACAGCACGTACCACAAAATTCATAGGTGCATTGACAGTGTTGTATTCACAGATGTGCACCAAGAACCCCACAGTTCCCAACAGGCCCCAAAACTGCAGGCCCAGGTAGAGCAGAGTATACCCCAATGCCTTTTTGTAGCTCATTTCAAACTGCTCTTCCAAAGCCTCACTGAGTGTTGAGCTCTTCTAATAGCCCTTGTGTCTGGCTGTTCCAACTCAGCAAACAGCTGCTCTGCCTCTGCGCTCCACCACAGCAGCAACTTTTCTCCCTTTGCTTCACGGATATTATGCAGGACACAGTTGGCAGCTACAGCCATTGGGATGTTTTCTTCACGGGATCCAATCTTTACTCCTGAGGGGATTCTGCGCCTAAAAATTGTGCCGAAAAATTAAAAATTCTGCAGTGGTCTGCATTTTGTCAAAATAATGCAATATAATCACACCAGCTTCAATTATTTTGGTAATTTATTTAAACTCCAATACAGAAAAAAGTCACAATAACTATTCAGCATTTTCTAAATACATGAAAGTTAAGTTACAAACACTTGGTATCTAATACCCTGCATTCCAGTTATAATCCTGGGTTTTCATTTAAATTACATTAAGAACACCAAACAGCGTTTAAAATAACATTCTACTTTTTTTTTTTAAATTGCTCAGACTTTCACACATGAAAGTCATACAATTTTGCTAATCATTGTCCTGGACGTGGCTGAGTACTTTGGGAAGTGCTTGATTCTGATTGCCTGACATTTCATTGCTTGATAAATGTTTTATTTGCTCTCAAAGTCTTTTTTTGTTGTTTGTTTTAATGGGTAAGGAAAATCCTGAGTTGTAATCTAACCCCATTTTGCCACTTTGGCACAGGAAAAAAGTGAGAAAGCACATAGATGATCTTCCTAGCTGACTCCCTTACTGTCATTTATAAGGCTTTACATCACTCTAGCAATGTAGGGGCCTTAAAACTTTTACAGGTTTTATGCTCCTGGGGGAATTGACTGAGAATGTGAACAGATAACTAAGAATAGGAATATTAACAATGTTACTCACAGGCAGGCTGCAACATTTCTGCCTTGGGGAAAGAGCCTTCAACATGCATAAGAAAAAGAACGACCCCTCCACGCCTCCAGCGAGCTGCAGTAGCAAGTGAGAGGATCAGAGTCTCTCTCACTTGTTGGCAGGCATGCATGCCCAGGCCCTCTCCCCTGCAATGATTTGCATCTCTGAGGGCTTGTCTACACTACAAAATAAGTTGACTTTATCTAATTTGACCTTGAGCCTCCAATTTAATTAAGTCGATTGTGCGTGGCCACACCAGGCTCGTTGTCTCAATGGATTGCATCCTCACTAGCAGTGCCTGCATCAATGCACAAAGCAGTGCATCGTGGGGAGTTATCCCAAAGTGCAACTTGCCGCAGTGTGTTTTGGGAAGTTTGTGCAATGCCTCATGGGACCAAAATGTTGTTGCAGGGGAGAATGGGAACATTGTGTCGGCATCCCATAATGCACTGTGCTCCTTCCCTCATATCAATGGCGAACAACCCAGTGGTTTTTTTCTCACCTTAAAACTGCCGAGTGTATGCCATAACTCCAGAAGCATGGAGCCTGCTCACTTGTGCACTCTTGCTGTGAGCATCTCAACACCGAGTGCCTTCTCCTGCAGTGTTTCCAGAGCCGAAGTAGGGTCCACCACACAGAACAGTGATGTCTTGCAAGCCGCCCTGCTGCAAGCCATTGGAAAAAAGACAATCCACAGTTGCTGCTGGCGGTCACAGAGCAGCTGCACTCTGAGTGCCATTTCTGGTCGTGTGAAACAAGCACTGACTGGTGGGACCGCATCGTTTTGCAGGTATGGGATGACGAGCAGGGGCTGCAGAACTTTCGAATGCAGAAGGCCACCTTCCAGGAACTTTTTGCAGAGCTTTCTCCTGCCCTCTGAGTAGCAATCGCTATTTGGAAGCTTGCAACACCAGGCAGTTACTAGTCAGGGGGGGAATCAATTTGGAGTAGGTAAATCAAGTGTGGAAGCTGCTGTGCTCTAAGTGTGCAGGGCTGTTAATCGACTTCTGCTACGAAGGGCAGTGAGTCTGGGAAATGTGCAAAACATAGTGGATGGTTTTGCCGCAATGGGGTTCCCTAATTGCGGTAGGGCGATAGATGGCATGCATATCCCCATCTTGGCACCAGACCCCCTTGCCAAAGAGTACATAAACCGAAAGGGATACTTTTCAATGGTTTTGCAAGTGCTGGTGAATCACGGGGCATTTCACTGACATCAACGTAGGATGGTCAGGAAAGGTTCATGACACGTGCATCTTGAGGGACTTGAGTCTGTTCATAAAGCTGCAATCCAGGACTTTCTTTCCAGACTACAAAATGAACATTGACAATGTTGAGATGCCTATAGCTATCCTGGGAGACCGAGCCTACCCCTTGCTCCCATGGCTCATGAAGCCATACACCAGCTGTCTGGACAGCCATAAGAAACGGTTCAACTATAGGCTCAGTAAGTGCAAAATGGTGTTGAATGTGCCTTTGGTCGTTTAAAAGAGCGCTGGGGAAGTTGGTTGGACCTTAGTGAAGAGAGCATCCCCCCCCACCCCGGTTATAGCTGCCTGGTGTGTGCTCCATAACATTTGTGAGATAAAAGGGGAAAATTTTCCGCAGGGGTGGGCAGTTGAGACAGATCACGTGGCAGTCATTTTTGAGCAGCCAGATACCAGGACAATAAGAAGAGCACAGCAAGGGCGCTGTGTATCTGCGAGGCTTTGAAAAGCTGTTTCAATAATGAGTCATAGTAATGTGAGCTGCTTGTCTGCATTGTGCTTTCCCAAACCTTCATCTGCCTTGTATCACTGTCCCTGTAAAGCCAGCCCCCTGCCCAAGCCCACTGCTTCTACTCAGTTAAGAATGTTTATTTCAGGGGTCGGCAACGTTTGGCACGCGGCTCGCCAAGGTAAGCACCCTAGCGGGCTGGGCCAGTTTATTTACCTGCTGACATGGCAGGTTCGGCCGATCGCGGCCCCCACTGGCTGCGGTTTGCCGTTCCGGGCCAATGGGGGCGGCGGGAAGCAGCGTGGGTGAGGGATGTGCTGGCCGCGGCTTCCCGCTGCCCCCATTGGCCCGGGATGGCAAACCGCAGCCAGTGGGGGCCGCAATCGGCCGAACCTGCCACGTCAGCAGGTAAATAAACTGGCCCGGCCTGCTAGGGTGCTTACCCTGGCGAGCCGCGTGCCAAATGTTGCCGACCCCTAGTTTATTTTATTTAACAAAAGTAAAGAAGAACAGGAAAAAAAAAAAGGTAACCTTGGGGGAAAAGGGGTTGTAAAGCTGGAACGAGAGAAACATTTTCAGCTGTGTAACATAGTGCATTCCAGACCATCAAAGGTCTATGAATGGGCCCCTTTTGTTCCTTGTACCCTCCCCCTGAGTTAAGTGAAAGGGATAATGGACTTTTCACCCATGCCTTATAGAACACTTGGGGGAGGGTGATCCTGCGCCAGGCGATGCTGGCTGGCTATCCACCAGGGTCTGCAGAGGTCTCCAGCTTCTGTTCCTGCAGTTCAACCAGATGCCTCAACATGTCTGCTTGGTCCCTCATAATTGGAAGCATCTCATCCTGCGCTGCACACTCTTGCTCATTGGAAGCTTTCCTGCTCTCCATGTCCATTTCTAACTTCTCAGATAGTGAAATCCTCAGAGTTCTCAGCTCTGTCAGCTGTCGTGGAGGTGTTCATTATCTCAGTGAACATGTCCTCCCGCGTTCTCTTTCTCCTCCTTCTAATTAGCAAAAGTCTACCTTCAGGTGTTGATGACACGCTGAAGGACACATTTCCAGCTGTCAGTCATGGGGAAAAAATAAAGGAGCCATTGCATAGGAATAAAATGTTTCCATAGCAAAGCTGTTTTCATTAAAAAAAAAACAAAAAACCCCCACCTCTTTTTACACTAGGTGCAAGCCATGACATAATCAGAATCCGTAATCATTCACTGTGCCATTTTTGCTGCTCCAGCCATGGTGAGTAGCCCCTTGTTTTCTCTTCTCCCCCCCCCCCCTCCCCGCCCCTCGGGTCATGGGTGACCGCACTTTTAATGAAGTTTGTGGCAGGCTCATGTTGGCAAGGTAGCTAGTTGAACAATGGCCCTTCCCTATAGCATCACGAGAAGCTGTTTATGAACAGAGACTGGGGGAAATGTTTTCACTCCCAAATGGCGGAATCTCTCATGTGAGGCCCCAGTCCCCTATCAGCCACTTTAAACTACTTGCTGACCCAGGCCGAGCACAGTAAAGGCACATTAGTGGCCACGTTTGGCGATCCAGAATGTGGGTGGGGTGGGTCTACATGCCCCCTTTTTCTTTTTTTCTTGTAAGAGCACTTTTAATGAGAACTTCCCCCGTTTCCCCTAGGCAACCCTATGTGATATCAATCTCCTGAGGGTAACAGGCGGAAAGGAAGGAGATGCTGCAAGCATCAGGGTATAGACCTGGTCCTTATGCTGATATGCTGTGTACCGCAATGATGCCAGCAGAATTAATTCAGGAGTTGCAGGGAAGGTGTGATCTACCATGGTGGAAGAAATAAGACTGCCCTGCCCAGAAACCTTCTGCAAAGGATTGCAGAGTACCTCCATTAAAGTTTCCTAGAGATATCCATGGAGGATTCCCAGGCTATCCCAGTCCACATAAACCGTCTTTTCCCGGGGGTTACCCTCTGCGTAGCTAGAGTGACCTCTTGTAAGCAGAGAACCACAGCACCTTGCCTTTTCTTCACAGTAAACATGCAATACCATCGAATGAGTGTGCCCACTAAAGTTCAACTGGACTTTGTAACTGTATACTCAGAGGTGCCTTCCTCCGCATCACGGTCGGCCACCATGATGTCCTCCAACCTACAGAGCTCCAGGGTTAAAAATATTTCCTGGCTCTTGGGGAGAATGGATCCATCGCTCGCCTGTCTCCCATTCTCCTTCTCCTTTCCTCATCCACCATATCATCCTCTTTGTTGTCCCTAGACTCACACATGTGTGAGGTGTCCACGTTGCTTGTGGAGGTGCTAGTAGGGTCACCCCTGAGAATCTCATGCAGCTCGTTGTAGAACCAGCATGTGTGGAGTTCAGCACCAGAACGACTGTTTGCCTCCCTTGCCTTGTGGTATGCTTGGCTTTTATTTTCACACGGCACTGCTGCGTGTCCCTCATGTAGCCCTTCTCCCTCATTCCATGAGCGATCTTTGCATAGATGTCAGTGTTTCTTCTGCTGGATCAGAGCTCTGCCTGCACAGACTCTTCTCCCCACACAACAATGAGATCCACCACCTCCTGTGCAGACCAGGCTGGAGCGCGTTTGGGGCATGTAGTCTCCATGATCAGCTGTGCTCAAGTTAGCATGCTCCTGATGCTGATCAAACAGGAAATGGGAAATCAAAAATTCCTGGGGCTTTAGTAGGGAAGGGGCTGTTTCCTGTGTACCTGGCTGCAGTGCAGCAGAGTTGAGAATGATCTCCAGAGCGGTCACAGATGAGCATTGTGGGACACCACCTGGAGGCCAATTAAGTCAAATTACACAATGCTGCGTCTGCACTACCTTGCAGTCAACCCATGAAAATCAAACTAAGTGCTCTGCCTCTCGCAGAGGTGGATTACAGAAGTCGACATTAGAGGCAACTTAGGTCGGTATAAAGGACCTGGTAGTGTAGACACATATATTAACAGGTCGACTTAAGGCGGCCTCCTTCGACCTAACTTTTTAGTGTAGACCAGGCCTCAGGCTCTCCAGGCACGCTGGAACAGACGTGGTGCCAGGGAAGAGGCACGTCTCCCCCTGCAGGTTTATTTTGCATTTTTCTGCGTGGAGGGGCACAGAAATATGCAGACCGTATGAATTCTGTGCCCCCTGGAGTAAATCTTATGAGTAAACAACACCGTCACCCTTTCAATCTAGCAAAAACACACTTGATTGTCATACTGCACCAGCTGAGCCTTGGTGCTGTTGAGATGGCTGGTGCATGTAGGGTGACCAGACGTCCCGATTTTATCGGGACCGTCCCGATATTTCCTTGTTTGTCCCGCGTCCCGACCAACATGCGGTCGGGACAACCGGACAAACAAGGAAATGCCCCGGAGCCTAGAGCCCGGAAGTGCTCGCACCCCCCCCGCCCCGACTCCGCCCCCTCCTCCCCCGATTGGCTCCCTCCCCGAATCCCCGCCTCTTCCCCGGGCTCACCATTCCTCCTCCCTCCGCAAGCGCTGGAGGGAGGCCCGGGAGACGCAGGGGAAGCCCGGGGCCGGGGTGAGTGAGAGTCCGGCCTGGCCCCGAGTGCAGGCAGGACTCAGTCGGGCGGTAGGGCGAGGAGGGGGGCGGCCCGCGGGGCCAGGCGGCGGCTGTTGTTGTCCCCCCGGGCAGCGGGACTCGGGAGCAGCCGCTGCTGCAGCTCCCACTGCCGCGGGGG